>NC_142794.1:97550238-97850238 GCF_049724085.1 Artemia sp. Qi Xiang Cuo | reverse complement strand
ATATGTCTCATTCTAATGATCTCTCTATTATAGGCATTCTTTATCTATATAGGTATACAGGTAAAGGTACAGAATTTGGCTCACCACACATGAAAAATTAATCTGCCAACGAAAATTTTGGCAGATTTATTGCGTATATGAATATTCAGCCTGAAAAGTTCTCCTTAGCATTCTTTTATTTAAATAAGATTTTGGTCTCTAATCAGTTTCTCGATCAGTCTAGAAAACCCCCCTTCCGGGGAAATCATTTCCCAGATGTCATAACACGCGGAAAAAAAGCTTCCGGATGATTCCGTCGAAATATCTCCACGTATGGGCGCCCATAAGGAGGGCATCCCCCCCCCCTAGCTGAAAGAAACTCCCTTGTATTTTTAAATTTTTGTTTTAAGATGTCTATTATACAGCATTGTAAGTGCCGATTAGACCAGGTAAGCCTCCCTCCTAAGATTCACATTATGGGCACCAATATATTCAAAAGAAACAAATTGGCAAAGAGAATGTAAAACAATTAAAAATAATTTCGTATAGTAATTTTGTCAATTATTTCACTGTAACATTTTCCCTGGAAAATTCACCCACTGGAAATTTCTCTCCCAAAGAAAGACTCTCTCTATAGAAATCCACCCCAAAAACCAAACCCCATCCTAAAAATGTCTGTATATTTCCCAATAACAAATATTGTACGTAAATAATGGGCAAATTTCATAGCTTACACGCCTCTCCCCACGGGCGAGGGTTATTTTACACCTAAAGACATAATTATTTGATCTATTAACTACACAAAACAAAATGGCTATCTCAAAATTTTGATCAGATAATTTTTGGAGAAAAATGGGCGTGGGAGGGGGCCCAGTTGCCCTCCAGTCTTTCTGGTCAGTTAAAAAGGGCACTAGAGCTTTTAAATTCCTTTCGAATGCACCCTCTCCCGATCTTCTTGGACTATTTTTTCAATATGATCACCCCTGGGGAAAAAAAAAATAATTAATAATAATAAACACGCATCCGTGATCTGTCTTCTGGCAAAAATAGCAGAATTCCACATATTTATCAATAGAACCTTGGAACTTCTACTGTATGGTTTTTTGGAACACTGAATATGATGGCGTGATTTCCATTAAGATTCCTTGAATTTTATTTCAAAAATCGGGCAAATTTTCTCAGGCTCGTAACTTTTGATGTGTTACACTAAACTTGATGAATCTTATATAGTTGGAATCAGCACAATAAGCTGATTCTTTTGATGCATTTACTGATATTAAAATTCCGTTTTTTATAGTTTCGATTACTATTGAGCCGAGTTGCTCCTTATTTACCTGTACACTTTGTTTCTACAAATTGTTTGATAAACATGGTGCTATGCAATATCTTTTTGATGGTTTTTTTTTTTTTTTTTTTTTTTTGGTTTTAATGGTAAGAGTATATAAAGATTTCATACTGGGGTGAACCACAAGTCTACAAATGCTCTTTTTTGAGGTGGAAACAGTCACTATTTGGTGGGAACGGGAATCTAAACAACACCAAAAATAGCCAAGTTATCCAAAGAAGTTTTACCAATATTACGTTCATGTATAAATTACGTTTTATCCGAAAATTCTTAGCTATTTTCGAATGGTTTCAAGTTCTTTTTCGAAAGTCACAGAAATTTATTTTCGCTTTGAACTTTTACTGTTAAGAAAAATCGAAATAATAGTTACCGAATACCAATTTTTTCGAACTAAGCAGTTTATAAAAACAACACATTTTTATGCTATAAAGAGCGGAATATATACTTGGAAGAATTTTGAAGAGTTGTTTATATTACACTCTATAGAAAACTATTGAAGTTTACAGATTATCCAGCTGACTTTTTTTTCATTATACAAATTATTAGTCTCATCAAAGGATAGTTCTAACAGTGTTACTTAGCAATAGTCCTCACTTACAGCTTTTTTCATAGGTTTTAAACGGACGGAGCAAGAGCCTGCGTAGCTGTGTTGGCCTCAGGTGGCTTGATGCTGCGGTGAGTTATTAGTATTAGTAGCTTTCAATGGACAAAATAATAGAGGTGTCATATCGAATTTACACACGGCTGTTGTGATAAACAATAGAGATGAACACAACTCTGGTCGATAGTGAATTAGATATACAGTGTCGGTAAAATGAACAGACAGAAATGAATGGATAGAGGCAAATAAGTATTGTCTCTCAACATTACCGAGATGTAAGAGACATATCCACGAGTGATCCTTCAAATTACAGACGATTCTATCTTCTGTCAGTAGTCATCCAGATTTTTGAAAAGGCCAGGGTTTCTAGGCTCAAAAGCTTCCTTGTTGCAAAACAGTTCCCTCATGAATTTCAGTCTGCATTTCGTGTTGGTCATTCGACTGAGCATGTATGTGCTTCGCTCCTTAGTTTCATTCATTCAGCATTAGATTCTGTTTTAATTCCAGTTGCTCTTTTTTTTGGACATAAAGAAGGCGGACGTATGGACGTATGTTGGTTGGTATGGAGGTATGGACGTATGGAAGTATGTTGATATTGGTTGGTTGGACTTATGTAAGTAAAGTTGCTCTCTTTTTATTTATATTAATGATCTTCTCTATGAATAAAAATGTTTATTCCAAATTTGTGTTGCCTTTTGTGTCACCACATTCGTGTTGGTGAGCCCAGGTTTCAGTCAGACTCCGATGACAGCCTAATAGCTTTCGCTAATGACAGTACGTTATCTACGGTTGCAGTCGATGCTTCACTAGATAAAAATCCACTTTTCCATTTGAGAGTGCTCTTTGACGGTTTAATATGATCTATTTGGCTCTTAACAATTCCAAGTCTAGTTTGGGGTTTTTCCTAGACTTTCTCAACCTTTTCCGAGTATTCGTATGACACATATGTCACATGATACTCTCCTTAGATCTGAAAGTGGTTATATTTGATTTCCCAATAATGCATTAAAACTTAAGATTGACTGGAATATTGGCATCTTACGTTAGTTGAAGCATTCCCTGGATCTATCATACAACTTCTGTTTTTCAACTTGATTCAGTTATATATTTCTTACCATTTGATAAGCTGTACCATTTGGATGTGAAATTTCCAGTCAAATTTGCAAAGCGTAGTATGTCTTCATGAGAAGTCCACACTAGTAGTAAAATTTGCAAATCCATCTACTGTTGAACCCCCCTTAAATCTCCGTTCACTTTGTGCTCTTGGATGTGCTTCGTTTACTTCTGCATGGACACTACACTTCCTTCCTTTTGCACGGACACGGACACTACACTTCCAGTTTACTTTTGCACGGAGATAGGACATTATATTCGAAACTCTTCATATTACCAACGTTGTTTTGATAATACACTAGTCCTTGCCACACCTTACACTTGGTCTGCTTTTAGCTCTTTAGTTCCAGCACTAGTTCTAGCTCTCTAGTCCTGGTTAGCTCTCTAGTTTGGTCTGCTTTTAGCTTTCTAATCTTCAACAGTATGGGGTACACTTTCAGCTGTTGCTTCGGGCAATCATTTCTTTGTTACATTCAAAAGTCTAGTGGTTGATTTATTAAAAGTTATTTTCAGTTTATAAATTGTTAGATATCATTTTTGATCTATCATATTATTTTTCCATTTCTTTACTTCGGTAGAATATTTAATTTAGTGTCTTTTTTTATAAGTGTATTAATGATTATTTTTCTAGTTTGTCATACAGAAAAAAAAGAATGGTCTAAATGATCTGGTGGCTGATTTCCTATAGGTAAATTTCAACCTATAATTCGTTAAATGCGGATCTTTTTTCTTTATTTATGTTCTTTTTTCTTTTTCGCCAAGTCTGTGGAGTTTGCATCGCCTTATTTCAGCTTTGTATTTTGTCATATTTGAATGAAATCTCGTTCCTTCTGTCTCCTTTTCTCTTTTTTTCCTTTCTTCCTTTCTTTTCTCTTTTTCTCTCTACTTTTGTGAGTAGGTATTTTTGCATTTTATGTCGTATATTTGATAAATATCTTTTTTTTTCTCTATTTTGGGACTTGATATTTTTATATCTTATGTTGTGTATTTGATTAATATATATATATATTTTTTACTGTTGGAATATATCTATCTATCGAGTCTATACATGTATTCTTTTTTCTTCTTTTCTGTTCTCTCAGTTAGTATATGGTTTTTTCTCTCAGCTTGGGATCCGTATATGTTACCCCTAATTTTACACGCCACCCTTGAGTGGATTAGTATAGTTTGTTATTGTATGTTTGTCGATTATGAATAAATTTGATCTTAATTGAATCATTATAATACGAAAAGTTATAAAAATGCCGTGTATTTTTATTTTTATTGCGACAGCTTAACAAACCAGTGCTGTGAGGGCACTCAACCTGGTATATATTGCGGTTCCAGTAATTCTACTGTCTCCCCAATTTATATTGAAAAAATGTGGAAGTAAGTTCAGAAGAGAATGACCTTCATATTTTGGTTAATATGTCAATACGAAAAAATCGTGACCAACCATCACACCATCGAGGCACAACAGATTTTACAATTTAGGCTACTAAAAAGAAATATTCAACGTCAAACAGTGGTAAGTTGTGGCTTCACTGTGACAAAGACTGTTATAAAAATCAGTTCATCTAGAGAATAACACCATTTATACTACTGTTATACACGACCTACCCATAAATTTTTTCAGCTACTTTAATTAGGATCTTAGGGGGAGACATCCCTTCTTTTTTAAATTAACAAGATCTTAAAAGGCCCAGTATTTCTCAGAAATCAAACTATCTAGCCCCATTATTTAGCAACCCATCAATTTATACGTTTCTAGTTATATTGGCTATCTGGCTGTACTACAATGTTTTTTTTTAATATACTGTGATGTAATATTAAATGCTGAGCTGTTACAGATTGTAATCTCAATGTGGTAAAGAGTTTTTTTTTCAGAATTGAGTCCAGCCATAAAAACAATGGCGTTACTATTACACTTGACATGTCTACTAGCTTGGATACGCTGAGTTTCAGCTACTTAGGCTCATATCTTAGAGAAAGACGAACCCTTCTTTTCATGTTTCACTATGGTGAGTTGCAGTCCTGGGGCGTAATTTGCTATGGAACAGAAGGGGGGGGGGCGCAAGTCCTCTCTCTAGACCTTAGTATCCTTTCAGACCCCAGTTTGTCCCCTCCCCAGCAAGCAAGCATAATTCAAGCATCCAGAGAAACAGGTCAGTTTTCTTTAGTGTACCTTTGCCTTTGTGGTACTATATGGCTCATTTCATTGAAATTTTCACTTGATTAGGAAAAATTGGCTCCAGCTTTGCTCTCCCTGCCCCCCCCCGGATTTTGATGAAATTGTTCCTTTGTTGCAGTCCCACATTGGAAATAACTTTCGTTTTTTTTTCCCGAAACAAATAGAGTTACAAAATCAAATACTTTACTATAAGAAGACTCGAAACTTCTATAAGGTCTTGTGCTGATTTTCAGCTACTTGGACTTGTTACATAGGAGAATACATGCCCTCTTGTTCTAAAATTGCCACTTGTTAAGAGGGTCAGTGAAAGTTAAAGATTAAATATACCAATCTTGTCATTTAACCCCTTTTCCACTAGCAATTAACCATACATTTAAAATTGACAAGAATACAGTCACTATCTTGTATTTCCTTAGATGTTACTGTGACTAATTAAAAACTTTACAGCTCAAAATCCATTGATAAGAGGAGGTGACTAATTATTTTTTTTCGCAAACAGACAAGTTAGCTTGTTTTGATAGATGTCATAAGGAATCACAAATGGGGAAACCTTGGGTCATGTTCCAAGTATGAACAATATCCTACTGCCAAATAAAGGGCTGAAATAGCAGCAAACGGGTCACACCGCAGAGACACATAGGCCTCATTTGAAAACGGGAAGAGGAGAGCAATTCCTTCCCGATAACTTTGCTCTTTACTTACAGTAGATAATTTGTTTTAAATCAATCTATACTCATTTTTAGTATGAAAGAAAACACAAAAAAGGGGTCCATTACAGTTCGTAATGTGTTCCACATTAATGTTTATGCAAATATATCGGCTTTGAAACTTCTGATTCCACACCGTAAACCCCAGAACCTTATCATCAAGAAAATGCGTGAGCCTAGTTAACGGAAAATTGCAAAAATGTTTTACACTTCCTGTTTCGAAGCGTTTGCTAAGGTTATTTTTTTTTATATTTAGTTCAAGGTTATGTTCTCTTGTTCTTAAATTTTAAAAAGTGGGTATGAATACACCCTCAACATCTGCAAATAGA
The DNA here is from genome assembly GCF_049724085.1 of Artemia sp. Qi Xiang Cuo. Lineage (NCBI taxonomy): Eukaryota > Metazoa > Arthropoda > Branchiopoda > Anostraca > Artemiidae > Artemia > Artemia sp. Qi Xiang Cuo. Next base: position 97,843,994 of record NC_142794.1, on the reverse strand, counting down.
ACAGAAATGGAATCATAGAAAAATGAGAAGGTAGATACATACAGTGAATAGAATTTCCTAAATGAAAAATTAAAAAAAAGTCCTTGAAAAAAATAAGACTTAGTGCTTTTCATAATAAAATTTGTACCATAAATGGATGAGGCAAATCGCTTGTAGTTTAAACAGGGAGTCAGTAGGGATTAGCGGGGGGTCTGCTCCAGGAAATGTTTTTTTTTATTTTTATTTTTAATATTTAATCGAAACTCCAATATTACTCCAAATTCTATTATTTGCAATTAAACCGCTTAAAAACGCTAATAATGTTCTGTTCTTTACGTTCTAAACTTAAAAGGAACGGAAACTATTGCTTATACGAGGGGGTCATCCCCTCCTCAATACCTCACTCTTTACGCTAGTTTTGATTTTTTGTCCCAATTATTTAAGAATGACCCCTGAATCACAAAGGCCATTGAATTAGAGTAATAAGCTCTTTTAAAAGTTATACAAAAAAGAGCGTAAAGAGTAAGGTATTGAGGAAGGGGCGACCACCTCATATGCTTAATAATTTCTGTTCTTTTTAAGTTTTAAGGCTGCTCCTTAATTCAAGCTGAATTTTTTTTTTTCATTTAAGTAATGCTAGGAAATCCGGCTCCCCATCCTTGGAAAATTCTCTTCTCCCACGAAACATTCTTCCATGGAAAGATCCCCATTTGATAGCCTCTCCCCCTTTCCACGAGAAAAATCCCGCTTGAAAACGTCTGAATACTTCCCAATAATAATAATTTTTTTGATGATTTTCTGATATAACCTGATTCTGATTTTGATAAACGATATGACCGACAGCGACACGAGGGGCCAAGTAACTCTTTTCGTATCACTAGATTTTCATCTCATTTCATTTCTGCTCTTGATTTTACTGCTCTCGGGAATAAATGTAATGGTTAAGAACTTAAGATGACACCGTTGAGTAACCGAGCAAACAAATTCGCTATCTTTCTTCGGGCAAAAACTACAAAATTCCACATTTTTGTACACAGGAAATTGAAACCTCGACAGTGGAGTTCTGTGGTATGTTAAATTTGATGGTGGAACTTTCATGAGGATACTTGATATTTTGGGGGTGTTTTTTTCCTTTTTCAAATATTGTGCAAATTTTTTTAAGACTTGTAAGTTTTGATAGGTAACATTAGATTTGATAAATTTTACATATTTTGAATAAGCATCAAAGTTTAATTCTTTTGATGTATCTATTAGTATCAAGACTCTGTTTATTAGAGTTTCGATTACTATTGAGCCGCATCGCTCCTTATCTACAGTTCATTACCACCAACTGTTTGATGCCATGCTGATTCTTGTTATTTTCGTTTTTCTAAATATTTGTTTTGCCCAGCTGCAAAAAATTGACATAAATGTACTAAGGATTATTACTGAGATTAATCGCATTTCACGCAACGCCAATACTATTTTGGATATTTATGTCTGTATCAGGATACTGCACAAAATATCTGCTGGAAGTATATAAAGCGAATTCGCACAATATGCTCGCATGTATATTTATATTACATTTAGAGATTTTGTGTGCACATATGCTAGGAGTACTTTGAATGTAGTATTAGGAGACCGAGCCTCGCTTGGCAGAGGGAAATTTTGACAAAAAAACGATATTCAGTTCCTCCCATTTTCTTCAGTTGAAAGACCCTTTTATTAATTTTCACTTAAAAAATATGAAAAAACAACCCAAAGTGCACCTTTTGGGTGTCATATTTCACTTTATGATTTCCTTATTAAGTCGAATTTAAAAAAAAAGGCTTTTATATTCCAAAAAATCATAATGGAGCCTATAATTATCTCTATGATATCAAGGTGTCATGTCTGGCCTTTATATTCCAGAAATGTCACCCCAATTGAGTTTAGGGTACCATATGGCACTCGAGTGGAATACTCGATTTTATCGAGTCGATTCTAACAACAATTGATAAGATAAAAATACTAGCTTTTAAATGAGTCCTTAGTAGTTCCCTATGATATTCCAGTTTCCCAATCGTCAAAGAAAAAAAATACAAGAAAGAAAAAGAGAGAACATCAATGCTGCCCTTCCTTCATGGGGCAGCATTTATTTGGGGCAATATGATTTTCCTTCTTCTTCAAAAAGGGATCCTGTACAAGTCTTTGATAATTGCGATTCAAAGATTGAACTTTTTTGTTTGTTACGACGCCTTTTTTAAACTGCATGCCACTGAATGGCGTGATGCATAGGGCTATTGGAACAGCGCATAGTTCAATGACGAGACTTGTCTCCTATGCTGGTTGTTGGAGTTGAGGGAAGTGGAAGGGGGATAGGTACTTTAACATAAGGGGAGAAGCTGATAAAAAAGCCGAGCTTAAATGCAATTCACCAACATCTTCCCAAAAACTTGTTTATTCTACACTACTGTCGTTTGCAGCAACTCACTACTAACAATTTTAGTAAAAACCTATCACCATTACTTAAGTTTATGTTCGATGTATGTTATTATATGTATGTATGTTATTTTATATAACTTATTTATTTTATATGTTATTTTATATGGTATTTTATGCTATTTTATATATGTTATATGTTATTTATATATGTTGTTTATATGTTTTATACGTTATTTATATATCATTTTTGTTATTTTATGTTATTTTATGTAACTTGATATTTTATATGTTATGTTATTATATATGCTATTATATGTATGTTATTCGATGTGTGTTATTATATGTATGTTAAGATTATGTTCGATGTGTATATTGTTTATTTAGTATTGTGTAATGTTTTGAAATTAACCGAGTAGCGTCTCTGCTAAATAGTAACTTTTCTTCACTACCACTTGAAGAAAAGTGTGCCTTTGGAGATTTAGGGCAGGGAAATATCACTTTTTTTCCATTGTATTTCCCAAAATAATTTTTCATATATCTTGAAAACACACTAAGGCTTATATTTTTCACACGTGTTCCAACATTCCTTCCCCTGAAGGGAATCTTGTGCCCCTGACTCCTCGCACATGGACCACCTTCCCCCGGTAAAATACAGGAGCTACGCCCCTGCTGGGGTGGACCCATTAGCACCCTTCGACGACCGTTTCAGACAGATCTACCTAAACGTCAATCAAACCTCTATGGGATGACTTTCTAGTAGCAGGATAACCACGGGAAGATTTGTGGCTCTTTCTTGATGCCTTGGTCTCTCTTGGGGCAAAGATGGATGTAAGGTCTAAGGATACCTTTAAATCGAAAATAAGACCTAAAAATATTATCGGTCTAAATATCTTCACTCTATAGCCAACCCACCCACTCAAGAGACACCTCCTCTCCCCTCCTCCTCTGTTCAAACAAAATTTTGGGTACGAGACTGATTTGTCCTTGCAAACTAATCCTGGACCAACTATCCACTTTTATTTTATCTCTTTCAGTCTTTAAAGCTTACTATTTAAATTGCTTTATTTGACCACTTCATATTTTACTTTAATCAATTAATTATCATTTACTTGCTGTGTAGTTTCAACTATAAAATTTTATATTTTCATATTCATAATGTGTTTATAGTTGAATTTTGACATGCCATATCATGATTCTGACAAAGGTATATCCTTAGAAAGTTATTTCGATTATATTTGCATTTTAGAGGGGGTGGGGGGCTCAAATTAAAAAAAATGGCCATTGGCAAACGAAAAGCATTTTTTAAACAAAATATTGGTGGACAAAACAGTCCTCTAATTCTCCACTCCTAAGTTCTTGATTCATTCATATCTACGACCTTTCATTAGAAATTTTTATTCAAGCAATATCCATTGATTATTTATTAATGGGGTTACCATTTGATAATTCCACAAAGAAGTAAATCTTTTTAGTTTGGTATTTTTGGTGAAAAAAGCATTTTTAGCATTTTCAATCGGTCTATTTCTAAAACTGATTAAGTGTAGATGACACTGCTTTCATTTCAAAATATTTCTAACAAAGAATTAAGAGATCATGTACCTTGAAGCTATGGCAGCTAATTGTTAGTGTAAAATAGAAAATAAGAGCAATTGCATTCAATGTGGGTATTACAGTCTTTAACAATGTCATTCGTCGTGGCAGAGACCAACTTGACAAAAGAACTATTGCTTCAAGATGGTGATGAAAATTCAATCTGACAATTTAGTTCATTGTCCCCAGTGCTGGATTGGGGCGTATAGTAATCCCACTTTTCGTAGATACTACTCCTAAATATCCCACAATCAGAAAGCCTTTGTAAATGATCCAAATTTTATACATTTTATTTAAAAACTTTTCTGTGCAATGAACTGTCGAGAAATTATGGCTTTGTAAGTGTTTTGCTCGATTCAACACAAAAGGGACTACAAATCCGATTTTTTTTTTTTTTGCAGTATGAGGTAGAACAAGAAGACGAAGGTTAAAAAGAAGAATATGTCGTGTCAACGGAGGGCACCTGGTAACCCTGTCTATCAATAGCTAGACTGTTTGGCAGTTTACTTACACTATCATTTACAGAAAAAGAAGGGCATCGAACTATACTGCAATAAAATAAATTAATACAATAAAGACTAATTATTACGGTCTTTGAAAGATGAAAAAACTCAGTTTACTTAAAAGAAGCTTTAAAGTAAATTTTAAAAACATTTTCTGCAATAAGAAGGGTATCATCCCCAAAGCGGGTAGGTACAATTTACACGTGTGAGGATTCCGCCGAAGCAGTTAGTGCTACGATTTTATTACCACAGGTCTAGCTACTATGGGTAATTAGTAGTGCTAGTGATAAAGCCGGCATTTTGTGAGGATGTACCGTCAAAGGCAAAACCTTTCAACCATTATAAGCTCATTAGGTAAGATAGGCAGCTATTGAAGACAACTCAAGAACCTCGAGGCTGACACCCCTCTCCATCTAAAACCCTAAATTTTACTGAATGGGCACTTCTTATTCAAATTATCAATAGACACCCCCTGGAAAATACAACCCTGCCTACGCACCTATTTTAAATGATGTGCAGCAATGTAGCGAGAGTGAGCAATGCAGCGAAAGGATGGTAGCGAGAACGCTATTATCAGAATTACTTGTAGAGTTTATCGCGGGGTCTAACAACTCAACTTCAATTTGATTACGTTTACCTCTACCTTTCATTCACATAATAACGTAGTAAAAACAATACTATTCACCTACCTTTATTTGAGCTTATTTTTTACCCATGCTAGTTCACAGCGTGCAGTTTACATGCCGTTAAAAGGGCACGGCTAACACCCAAATCAGGAATTTTCTTAAAATAGAAATCGCTGACCAAAAATTACAGGGTGGAGGAAACTCCTTCTTACCCAATCATCAATTAAAGTTATTCCATGCTCTCACGAGTACAGCGTCACAAACATTACATTGCATCCGCTGCGTTAGGTTAAATGTTGTCAAAAAGTTCACTCATTGACTGCTACTGAATATCTAATACTTAATAAACGGAAAAACAAAACGTTAAAAAGCTGATAAGTGGTAAAATATAAGCAAAAAGTCGTAAATTAAAGAAATTCCAATTAAGAAAATATTTAAATTAAAGAAAATTAAAGTAAATTAAAGAAGTATGATACTAAATTTTGCTAAATTTTAACTAAATTTTAAATTTTAACTAAATTTTAGGGCTTTAAAAATCGTCAAAATTCAAATCCACGAAGCTCACAAGCCAAAAAAAACGCAAAGCTATGACCCCCCCCCCCCCACGGGTCAGAAGTTTTACATTTATGATCCATCTAAAATCCATTTTATATGAGAGAATGTACTAGCGATTGATTTCTAATTTATAAAAATATACGGCGCAAACAAAATAAAGCCTGTTGAACTAGAAAAAGGTCACTCGTCATCTAGAGGAAGAAAGGAAAACATGCCATATATATAGATAAAAACAGTAAAATTTTATATGGTATTTAAAGCAAAGGTCAGCTGCTGTTGCAGAGTAATTAAAGAAATTAGGGTATACAGAAATTGTCTTATAGGAGAGGGGAGCAACTGGTCCTTCAGTATTCCACTTTTTACTCTGAAGTTTGACTAATACTTCCCTGAAAGTGCTTGGGTATCAAATGTGATACATTTCTATGATCAGATAACTTATGGGACGTGATTTTCATTCGTTGACAGCTCGATTGCTGACAGTTTGGTGACAGGCACCCTAACTCGATTCATTTTTTTATTGATTTTTTTCATTTCATTTATTTTTCTCTTTCTCTTTTCTCTTTTCTTGGTTATTCAGATGTCCAATTAAAAAAAAAAAAAAAAAAAATGAAAGACCTTTTCGCTGCAAACTCGATTATCAATTCATAATATAGGTTACGCCATTTCTTCGACGATTCTTATAAACACTCTTATATAAAATGGATTTTAGATGGATCATAAATGTAAAAGTTCTGACCCGTGGGGGGGGGGGGCGGCTCATAGCATTGCTTTTTGTTAGCTTTTATTTCATTTTATTTCAGTATAGTTGCTGTATAGGTATCTTTCCCAGTTATTTTCAAACTTTAGTAGTAAAATTTAGTATCATATTTGTTTATACTTAATAATTAGTCTTTACTGTATTAATTTACTTTATTTTATTGCAGTATAGTTCGATGTCCTTCTTTTTCTGTAAACAATAGTGTAAGTATACTGTCAGACAGTCTAGCTATGATAGACAGGGTTACCAGGTGCCCTCCGTTTGCACGATACGTTCTACTTTATAATCTTCGTCTTCTTGTCCTGCCTCCTATTGTAAAAAAAAAATCGGATTTGTCCTCTCTTTTGTGTTGTACCTGTGCAAAACATTTACAAAGCCGTGATTTCTCAACAGTTCTCAAATTTCTCAGATTTCTCAAATTTCTCGACAGTTCATTGCACAGAAGAGTTTTTAAATAGCATGTGTAACATGTGGCTCATTTACAAAGGCTTTCTGATTGTGGGATATTTAGGAGTAGTATCTACGAAAAGTGGGATTACTATACGCCTCAATCCAGCACTGGGGACAATGAACTAAATTGTCAGGTTGCATTTTCAGCACCATATTGAAGCAATAGTTATTTTGTCATGTTTGTTTCTGCCACGACGAATGACATTGTTAAAGACAGTAATACCAACATTGAATGCAATTGCTCTTATTTTTTATTTTACATTAACAATATAAATTAGCTGCCATATGTTCAAGGGACAGGATCTGTATTCTTTGTTAGAAATATTTTGAAATGAAAGCAGTGCCATCTACACTTAATCAATTTCAGAAATAGACCGATTGAAAATGCTAAAAATGCTTTTTTCGCCAAAAATAACAAACTAAAAAGATTTCTCTCTTTGTGGAATTATCAAATGGTAACCCTGTTAATAAATAATCAATGGATATTGCTTGAATAAATTTCTAATGGTAGATACGAATGAATCTAGAACTCAGGAGTGGAGAACTAGAGGACTGTTTTGTCCACCAAAGAAAATACTGTCAATAATTTTTTGGGAGGGAAGGGGGTCAGACCATGGAGGGCCAAGGGTTCAAACTAAAATCGCAGGGGTTAGTTGCCCTCCGATCACTTTTAACTATTAAAAAGGGAACTAGAACGTACAATTTCCAATGTAATGACCCCTCTCCAAGGATTATATGACCACCCCTTCTATATGAAGTGCCTCTGGTGAAAAAAATTAATAAATAAAAAAACATTGGAGCCTCATTGCCTTTACTTTAAACAACGCTATAGTGTTGCCTCGGATACAGATGAATGCCTTTGACAGGACCTCCAAAAATCCTATTGGTACCATTCCAGAGGATATCAAATAAGGCATCAAAGTGTAGTTGTGTACCCATTGGGTATTTTGTAATCTCTAAGTAACAGATATAGTATGGCATCAATGATTGCATTATGCAAGCATATCTAGAACCTTCCCTTTAGCGTGTTATCTCCACTATTCCTTAAACACAATGATTGTTGAACTTGAATGAGATGTATTTTTAAAGAACTTCAAGTTTTTTGCGTAAAAAACAAAGATTGAGGAAAGGGCAGCCCCCTAGTATTCGAAATACTTTCTGTTTGTTTTAAGTTTTAGTTTTGCTCCTTACTTTTAGCTGAAAAAAATGTAGCTTTTTATTTAATTCTTTCTGAATATGGTTAAAAACATGCCATTCCTTAGCAGCAAATTGATGAAAGGCGGCCGACTCATTAATTGGGCTGGTAGTATTACTCTTGAGGATTTGACAGGGTATACAGTTGCACCTTTTTTCTCAAAGGGATGGCCACATATGTCACAGTACTGAGATCATCTTAGCCGAAAACTTTATACTTCGTTGCTATTTATAGCGAAGAAATTAAAGCGTCTAGAAAACAAAGCAAAAACTAAAGCTATTTAAAGCATCTAATTTAGATGCTTTAGCGAAACCCCAAAGTTCCGAACCATAATATACACTAAAAGCTACTTATATGTGCACTCTTTTCTTACTTCACATATCAACTAGCTGACCTAAATTACTTCTCAATAGTGGTGTGCGTGTAAACCAGCCCTCGTGTAACTGAGCCCCGTGCAGCTCAAACCATGTAACTGAACCCTCATGCAACTGAGCCCCAGTTTAACTGAGTTCCCATTTAACTTGTCTTTCGTGCAACTCCCGTGCTACATGAATTGTAACCTTATTTAACCGAACTCAAGGCCAACTGAACCCCGTACAATGCAATTCCATTCAACTGAACCCCCTTTTAACTCAATCTCTGTGCAACTCAACCCTCGTGCAATTCAACCCCCGTTAACTGAAACTTCGTTTCACTGAACCCCCGTGTAACTCAACTCTATTTAACTGAACCCTTGTTTTGGGATTATCGATTCGGCACAATCACCCATGAGGGAAAAAACAACAAATAAACACGCAACCGTGATTTTTATTCTGGCAAAAAATAGAAAATTCCATATTTTCTTAGGAACATGGAACCTCTACAGATTTAGCTTCTCTGATATACTATTTCTGATAGTGTGATTTTCATTTGTGCTTGACTAGTTGTGATTTTCATTTGTGCATTTTCATAGTGTGCTTGACTTTTTAGGGAGGTTTCCCTTCTTTTTCAAAAATCAGACCAATTTTCAAAGTAAATTGATTTCCAAAATTATTGACTGAATGAAATCAATTTCTCGTGGTATTTTTGTATTTTTGTAGTCTCTCTTTATATTCTAACATTTCTACTTCTGGAGAGCCACTATACTTTTACCATCTTACTTTTACCGCTTAACTTTTACCATCTTGGTAGCTTTTAAATTAAAAAAAATATTTTTCAGCTTAAAGTAGGAGGAACATTAAAACAACTCCCCAATACCCCACTCTTGACACTAAAATATTTTAGTTTTTTTAAATGCTTATGATTCTAATTAAATAGCGCTTGTGTTTTGGGATTTGTTCTTTTAGAATTTGGACAACACGTGGAACTTTATTGTAAAGAGTGAGGTATTGAAAAGGAGGAAGCCCCCTTCCCTCGAGTATGGAATTTGTCTGTTCTTTTTTAGTTTTGATGTTGTTCCTTGGAAAAATATACTTTTATTTAATTTCTTTTTTTTCGATTATTGCCAGATAATTCACCTAAAAAGTTCTTCCCGTTTAAAATCATCCTCCTCCGAATTTTTTCAGGTACATAACTTTTGATGGGTAACATTAAGCTTTGTGAATTTTATATATTTAGAATACATATAAAAATTCAACTCATTTGATGTATTGTTTTTTCATTAAAATTTCTTTTTCCATATCTCTCGTTACTATTGGGCCGAGTAACTCCTTACTTAGAGTTAGCTACCACGATTCGTTTGAAAGGACAAATATTTGGAGCCTAAGAACACACGCATAGTTAATTCACTGATAGTGTTGCCAATCCTTAGAAATAAAATGTACTAGTTTTCCGTCTAAAATTGTGTCAAAAGAGACTAATTTGTACCATATGCACTACAGGTTAAAAATTTGCCGCAACAAGAAGCAGATTTCGGATAGAATAAAACTTAAACATACATCCGAGTCAGAAAGGAGCAAGTAACACCAAAATGTAACGGAAAATTCAATTGTACCAAAAAATTCAAAATGTACCGCATTATACTTGGACCTTTAAATTGTACAAAAAATGGTAAAATTTTACCGCTTTGGCAACGCAGTTGACGGATACAAAATCTTACCTGAAAGAAAAGGCAGAAGCAAACCCACTGGTAATATTTGACATACTTCCTTTCTCCTTCTAATGTGTTGCTCCTATCCACTCCAGGGTGGGGAACTTCTATCCCTACCTTCTTCAAGTGAGCACTGGGTATAGTGTAAGTAGAGTGAATCCAACAATAAGTATTTAAAACATCTTCTGGTATATCTTTCGTATGAATACAATCTATTGGATTGCCAACATACTGTCTGGTACTTACTATTAAACTGAATGCTAAGAGTATCATCACGGTAATACTATAGTGGAGCCGAAATATGCTCGAGTCGATGTGGACATGGCTCACTTTTATTAAATTTTTCAAACCCCGAAATATATCTAACATGTTGTTGTTATACTGAAGTCTTAGTGGTTTAATCCGTCTTCGCGGTGGAACATCCGGCGGATTCGGAGAAATGCCTGGCAACGCTGTTATCTCATATGAGTATTTTAAACTTGTTGACGGTTCGGAATGAATGACTAAATCTGGGTGGTCCGGGGGGTCTAAGAGCCTAAAGCGTGCTTGGCTAGGGGAGAGTATGGTTGATATTTTGGAAGTATATTTGGTAAACGACACTAATCACTTTGAAATTCTTGATCACCGCTGAATCTTCACACCAAGTACACCTAAAAAAAAATATATATATATATATATATAATCGATTGGAGCCTTACAGCGTGTTATTCCATAAGGATATTTAAAGCTTGGTTGTGTTCTCATGCTCAAAACAGCGAGTTATCATGCTCAATCCTAGGATACTTATACTCATCCAACTAAACATGGATCATAGAAAAGATACTGAAATGTGTGTAGACTGAAAACAAGCGCTTAAACTAATTTGCTAGAAGCGTAAAGATTATGTAGAATAATTTGAAGAGCCACAAAAATAGTTAAATAAAGTAGAACCCCACTGAATTTTAATAAAGAAAAACAGAAAATCCGATATTATGCTTTCATCATACGAAGGCTAAAACCCCAAATTGCCAAACATAGCTACCAGGGAGGGCTTGTTTTCAGCCCCACCTGTCTCTTGGTTTCTCATTGCGACCATGAAGAAAGCATGTCAACAGCCAAAGTAAAACGTGATCCTCCACAATCAAATCTGGCTTGGAGACACATGACGAGTGAAGATTCTATCCTTGTGAAATTGGTTACCTCCTTCTTATCCAATAGATCACCAATAGTTGAATATCTTGATTATTGTTCCAATCCTCTTCCTGTTCACAATGGAGTGCCTCAAGGTACTCTTCTAAATCCCTTCCTTTTCTCTGTTATGAGTAACATCCTTGCTAGTGAATTTCCTTACCAATGGAAATCTACCAATGACCTAACGGTCATTGATACCTTTTATAGAAGTTTAGCACCCCTTGCCTAAAAAGTACTATAACTGAAGGTAAATATTTAATGTTCCGTACATACAGATTTTAAGTTTCATATAAGAATGAGTAAAATACCCTCTGACTCAAAACTATAGAACCACTAAAATCCCTCTTGTAATTATAGACCCACCAACATTGCACCGGTAATAATAGTTGCGCTGATATTCCACTAATAACTTATTAAAGATGGACTCACATTCCTGATGTCATTTTTATTAAAACAGAGGTAGCGTGAAATCTCAGATACAGTCAATATTTTTTTTTCTTAAGTCCAAACAAATTATTTTGTCATCCAATAGGTGATTGTTATCATACCCCGGTAATTCCTTAATCTTAAGTAAAGCAAAACATGATATGGGTACAATCAAATTTCAATGGCTTTCAATAATAATTCAAATTCTAACAAAATTTGAATACAAGTCCAAACTTGAGTTCTAAGTTTGAGTTTGTAAATTTGAAGTTAGAAAAAATAAGCAAAATAAACCTAATCTGTTGTTTTTGTGTAAGTGACCTTAAATATTAAAGGCCTCTTATTTATTATTTTATATAGATAATATCAATTATTTATTATTAATATAGAGACTACTATTTCAGCAATTTAGTTTAGAATATCATATTCTAGAGCATAATAGAAAGAAAACTCAATTTTGAATCGAGCTAACAATGGAGACAGAAAAAAGTTGTGCATTTCACTACTACAAACTGCTATGTGTATATCAAATAGTTTGTGGTAACGAACTGTAAGTAAGGAGTGACCTGGCTCAATTGTAACCGAAGCTCTAAAAAATGGAATTTTTATACAAATAGGTACATCAAAAGAATCACATTTTTGTGCGATTTATAAATATATAAGTTTCATCAAGTTTAGTCCTACCCATCAAAAGTCCGAGCCTGAGAAAATTTGTAAATAATTTCTGAGACAACACTGGCTAATCATGAGAAAATTTGCCCTATTTTCGAAAAGGGGGGGGGGGCCCATAGAACTCATAGAATCTAGGAAAATCACACCATCACATTCAGCGTATCAAAGAACCCTACTGTAGAGGTTACAAACTCTTATTTCCACAAATCTAGAATTGTGTATTGTTTTGCCAGTATATGAAAGGGGCTGTTCCCTCCTCAACGCCCCGCTCTTTACGTTAAAGTGTTTTTATTGTTATATAAAGCAGAGTTGTGAGAAAGAGTCAAACTTTAAAATAAAGAGCGGGGCATTGAGGAAGGGACAGCCCTTTTCATATACAGAATACTTTCTGTTCGTTTTAAGTTTTAATGTCGCTCCTTATATTCAGTTAAAAAAAACTTGTGTCTTATATTTAATTTGTGTATAAGCATCGACGACTATGCCCAAAAGATCGTATTTACACAATATATACCCCAGTATTCGCTAATAAGAAGAAACAGAAAAGATAAAATTTTAAGCATAAACAAAAATTTCGAAACTTTAATTCTAGTTGCTTTGAATATGTTATTACCAATCCAAGCATACTGAGCTGATTTCCAGTGGTGACGGATATATGACAGTGAAGTTGGCAAGGCTATAAAGATTGCAATCTTGGAAGGAGTAAGAAAGCATGAAACAGGTCATCGTAGCAAGGAAAATAGTGACCAGATAAAAAGCATCCTCTTGGGGTAGGAGATTTACTCAGGGTCGCCACCTGGCGAGAAAAAAAATCACTAGATTTCAGCGATTTTAAATTAGTCATTTTTTAATGTCGTAACATTCCAAGTTCCAATTTTCATGTTCTTTAAATCATTGAAATTATTTTCGCCTCAGGAAAAGCAATGATCCCGGATACCAGTGCAGGACGGGGATCACATATCTTCTCAATTCTACACCGAAGTGCTTAAGCCGGCTGAGAACCGGACAGCAAGAAGTCCCTGGGACCTCTATGAATGGAAGCTTTGTGCAATCCTAGGCCCATATTGGTTTTCAGCACTTGGCGATGCTCTTCTATCAACAAGAGTCGAAATCCTGCACAGACAGTCTCAAGTCTATTACCTCCGACTCATTATATATTCATGCCTACAAATATTATGCTACTACGGGGAGGCAACCCATAATAGATAAATTCGCTAGGAAGAGGTTTTTCAGCCCAAAGACGCACATCAAAACATAACAAGCCCAGAAAAATTGTCCATTAGTCAGAATCCCGTGCTGTTTACCCTCTAATATCATTTGACGCTTAAAAAGTGAACTAGAAATTTCAATTTCCAATCAAATAAGCCCTCTCTGAAGTTATACGAGCATTCCTTCCATAAGAACCATATATGAAATTTCTAGTTCACTTTTTAAGCGTCAAATGATATTGGAGGGTAACCAGCTTCCCCTCCCCCGCGCACCCCCCCCCTCCAAATGCATCCAATAAAAATTTTAAGATAGCTATTTTGTTAAAAATAGTTCAAAGATCATATAAAAAAATCCGGTGCCGACACAGCCCACAAGGGTCCGGGGGCAGGCGTTGTAATTTATGCCCTGGGGGCATATATGGGTCTTCTGGAAGGGATGCTCGTATTAACTTCAAAGAGGGATCATTTGTTTGGAAATTGAAAGTTCTAGTTCACTTTTTAAGAGTCAAAAGAGATTGGAGGGCACCTAGGCACCTTACAACACCTACCCCCGGGCCCCCCCGGGCCCGGGGGTAGGCGTTGTAAGTTATGCCCTGGGGGGCATATATGGTTGTTATGGAAGGGATGATCGTATAAATGGATGATTGTATAAATGGATGAAAAAGGGATGATCGTATTCCTAGAGGGTTCTTTTGGTTGTAAATTGATAGTTTTAATTCACTTTTTAAGAGTAAAAAAAGATTGGAGGGCAGCTAGCCTCCCCCCAAACTCTATTTATTTTTTTCCCAGAGGCACTTCATATAGAAGGGGTTATTATAATTTCTTTATTTATTTGTGAATATTATGATTCAGTATAATGTAGACTGCTTGAGTGAAATCTAACTTGAATTTTGCACAAATTTTGAACCATGGACCTTCCCATGGTCATTAAAACCAATGGTCAGTCAAACTTACAAAAAGGTTTTGCTTCTGTTAGACAATTTGTCGCTTCTTTTTAGCCAAAAATTGGCAGCTGTCCAATTGTCTAGTGAGAGGTTTTTGGTTACTTCCTTTATTCCCAGATATTACCCCAAACGATCTGAAATGTTTTTCTAAATATTAAATCTATCTACTTGACAGGGGGAGGGGGGGGGCTAAGAAAATTCGAGGAATCTGGTTGCAATCTGGTGCGATCATAGTCTTCTAAGCTATATAAACAGACTTTCAAAAGTCCCTGGTGTATTTGATTCGATGGTTTCCAAGTAGCCTCCCCCAGGCCATTCAGCGTGTCCCCAGGTGGCGATAGGGGAACGTTCTACACATATGTAGGGTACCTCCATAGGAGGCACGGACCAAGGGGGGGACCTTGTCCCTGGGGGTCCATAATAGAATCTGGGGCACCCTCGCCCGGGGTCACAAATACAGGCGGAGGAGGAAGAAGGCCCCTCCAATGTACAGTCAAAAGGGCCTACAAAATTCCCATGAGTTGCAAACCTTCTCCCAGTAATGGGTTAAATTGTGGCCTACAAAATTCCCATGAGTTGCAAACCTTCTCCCAGCAATGGGTTAACTGTGGCAGGGCGTAAGATCCAGATCTATGGAGAACTGCCTCTGCAAAGGGTTGCCTCGACCTTTTCGGGGTACCTGCAAGACTGGGGACCTTGCGGTCAACTCTATTCCCACTTGAGGAGTGACGCCCCTCAAGGAAATTATAGCGTAGTAAACGACACAGCATTCGCACTGGATTCTGTCTAATGGACAATTCTTCTGGGCTTCGTATGTTTTGACGCGCGTCTTCGCGCTGAAAAACCTCTTCCTAGCGGATTTATCTATTATGGGTTGCCTTCCCATAGTAGCATAATATTTGTAGGCATGAATATATAATGAGATGGAGGTAATAGGCTTGAGACTGTCTGTGCAGGATTTCGACTCTTGCTGATAGAAGAGCATCGCCAAGTGCTGAAAACCATGTTGTGACCAAGATGGGCCTAGGATTGTACAAAGCCTCCATTCATGGAGGTCCCAGGGACTTCTTGCTGTCCGGTTCTAGGCCGGCGTAAGCACTTCGGTGTAGACTTGAGAAGATATGTGATCCCCGTCCTGCACTGGTATCCGGGATCATTGCTTTTCCTGAGGAGAAAATCATTTCAATGATTTAAAGAACATGAAAATTGGAACTTGGAATGTTACGACATTAAAAAATGACTATCGTATCGAAATTTTGACTGACGAATTCAGACGATTCGAACTGGATTTATTAGGAATTTCAGAAACTCATATCCCATGGGTAGGAAGCATGAAATTAGGTGATATAGAATTTGTTTACTCAGGCAGGAAGGATTGGGTGCATAGGCCTGAAGTAGGGCTCATGATGAATAAAGATGCTACGAAGTCTTGTTTATGCTGGGAGGGTATTAATAATAGAATACTAATTGCTCATTTTATGACTAGAAAGTTCATGGTATCAGTTAAAGTAGTATACGCTCCTGTAGAACTGACTGGCGGAGATACTGGTGACTCAGATGAATTTTACTTACAGTTACAGGAGCAAATAGACAGGGTCCCAGGTAGAAATATGATGTTATTACTGGGAGATTTTAACGCCCAGGTTGGTATAAATAGGGATATATGGTATCCTAGCCTAGGTAAATTTGGAGTAGGAAAAGAAAACAGTAATGGATACAGACTTTTGCAATTTTGTAGGTACCAAACACCAATACGGTGTTTGGTCATAAAATGGCTCATAAGTTAACATGGTATTCACGTGATGGTAAGACAGCAAACCTTATTGATTATGTTATAGTAAGCCGAAGACTGGCAGGATCAATACAAGATACTAGGGTATATAGAAGTGCTGTTATTGATGTTAAAAGTAAAGATCACCATCTAGTGGTGTCAAGGGTTAATTTAAAGCTGAAATATCGGAAGGGTAACTACCTCCTGGGAAGTTATGATGCTGGTAGACTCCAGAATAAGAATTTGATAGAAACTTCCCAGGAACAGTTGAATACTAAACTTGAGAGTTTAAAATTTGATAATGTGGAAGATGGTTGGAATAACTTTAGAAAAATAATTTGTGAAGTTGCTGAAGGTGTCTTAGGGAAAAAAGCTAGGAGTGTAGTTAGGAATATAACTGAAAAGGCTTTATGTTTCGTAGAGGGGAAAAGAAAAGGGTGCTAGAATAACCTTAATGGCATATCGTATGCAGACAGAGGGAATGCAAGAGAAATGGAAACTACATTAAAATGCGAGCTATAATAGCACAATGTTAGGATCATGGGTGAAGCGACTAAGGGCCTAGAATATACCGCTAGGCAGCGTAATAGTAAAATATTGCACTGGCATTTTAACAGATCTAGAGGTAACAGTCGATATAGAATTGTCCTAGTTAAAAATAGGACTAGGGTCACAATTAGTAATATTGAAAACACTAAAGAGATATGGGCCAAACATTTTGAGAATTTGCTTAACCAAGATAGAGTTGCATGAAAAAATATTAAGGAAAATGAGTAAGTTTGTGATACCTTGGATGTGAGGGAAGATTTGTTTTGTGAGGAGGAATTAGCAACAGTACTACAAGGATTAAAAAATGATAAGGCTCCAGGTGCTGATAGCGTGGTAGATAAGTTTCTTAAATATGATGGCTCTGAGGTTAGAAATAAATTACTGAAGATTATGAATAGGATTTTTGAAAAAGGGGAAGTACCTAACGATTTTAGGAAAACCTTAATTAAGCCACTTCATAAGAAAGGTGATAAAAGTGAGTATGGTAATTATCGAGGCATTAGTCTGGTCTCTGTAGGTAGCAAATTACTTAGTAATCTGATACTTTTTAGACTGAGAGATGCTGTAGACAAAGTTTTAAGAGAAGAGGGGTGCGGTTTTAGAAAAGGTAGAGGATTTGTCGACCAAATTTTCACTCTTTGGCTAATAATTGAGAAGTGCCTGAGTTTTCAAACACCTTTGGTCCTCAGTTTTATAGATTATGAGCAAGCGTTCGATTCTGTTGAAAGAAGACCTATATTAAAGGTTTTATCCTTGTATGGTATAACAAACAAATACATGAAAGTGATTAGTGCTATGTACGAGAATAACACTGCTGCGTTTAAGGTAGGAAATGAGTTTAGCAGCTGTTTTTGTATCAAATTAGGGGTTAAGCAGGGTTTTGTTCTATCCCCCTTTATATAGATTATTTTGATGGACTTTGTTTTAAGGAGCACAGGAAAGGCAATGGAAGACCACGGAATCAAATGGGGAGGTAAAAGTCTCCTGGACTTAGATTATGCTGATGATTTAAGCATCCTAGATGAAAGTGTTATCAAAATGAATGAAGTTTTAGAGGTTTTGCGAGTTCAGGGTTCTAGAATAGGGTTAAAAATTAATGTTAAGAAGACTAAGTCGCTAAGGCTAGGAACAAGTGAAGATAAAGAGGTGAAGCTGGGTAATGAAAAGATTGATCAGGTGGGCAGCTTCACTTACCTTGGTAGTATTATTAGCAAAGATGGTGGGAGCAGTGAACATGTTAAAAATAGAATAACCAAGGCTCAGGGTGTTTTTTCACAGTTAAAAAAAGTCTGGAAGAATAGGAAGATATGTATGGAAACCAAGATTAGAATATTAGAAGCGACAGTAATGACAGTGGCCAAATATGGCTTTGAAGCATTGACGCTCCGAAAAACGGATGAAGATTTGCTAGATGTTTTCAAGAGAAATTGCTTAAGGATTGTTCTGGGTACCCGGTTGATTGACCGTATTTCAAACAATAGGCTATACGAAAAATGTGGTTCAATACCGCTCTCCAGGGCTATAATGAAAGAAAGGTTGAGGTGGTTAGGGCACTTTGTGCGGATAAAGGATTGCAGATTGCCGAAGATTGTTCTTTTCGGCCAACCATCTAGGGCTAAACCGAAACCAGGTCGTCCCCGTCTGGGGTGGGAGGACGTCATAAAGAAAGATTTAAAGGAAATGGGAACTTCATGGGAGGGTGTAAAAAGGAAGGCTTTGAATAGATTGGGGTGGAGGAGGAGCGTGCGTAGCTGTGTTGGCCTCAACGGCTTGGTGCTGCGGTGAGTTGTTAGTAGTAGTAGTGGTATGTCGAAAATACATCTGATAAAAAATTTGAGGTAGCCATTTTGATAAAAATAGTTCAAAGATCATATAACAAAAACTCCTTTACGTATGGTCATTTCGTTAAAAATAGTTCAAAGGTCAGATGAGAAAAACTCCTGTGTCGATACCCCCCCCCCTTCAGGGCCGGGGCAGGTGTTGTAAGTATTACTCTGGGGGAATATATGGTTGCTATGGAAGCTATGCTCATACAAATTTCAGAGAGGGTTGATTATAATAGAAATTAAAAGTTTTAGTTCATTTTATTAGGTCGCCAAAGGATTGGAACGTAACTATCCTCTCCAACCCTTTACGGCTTTGTGCGTATCGGAGGGGCAAACCCATCGGATAAATATTTCAAGTGAATATTTTGTTAAAAATAGTTCAACCATCAGATATTCAAAATCCAGGGTTGACACAATCCCCCATGGCCCAGGGACAGGCGTTGTAACTTATACTCTGGGGATATATATGGTTCTTATAGAAGAGATACACGTATAAACTTCAGAGAGGGCTCATTTGATGGAAAATAGAAAGTTCTAGTTCACTTTTAAAGATTCGAAAGAGACCGAAGCTTAACCAAGTCCCCTCACGCCCTTTTTCCCCAAACCCATCCGATAAAAATTTTGACATAGCAATTTTGTTAAAAATAGTTCAAACATCAGATAATAAAAACTCCGAGGCTGACACAAACCCATTTCTCACTTTGATATTGTTACTTTGATATCAGTGTTGTTACTTTGATGAATACTTGATTTTTTTTTATAGTTTGATTTTGAAATAAGGAATTTTTTAAAACTTGGAATTTTTTGCAATCAAAAACGAACAAAAATTGATTTAAAAAAAAACTTTCCTAAAAATAAGTTTTTAAAAGAAAAGTAAAGGCCATTTTAAATTTAAGATCAGAATATACAAATACCTTTTAAAGTTAAAACTCAAAACGACCAGAAATTACTATTAAAGAATAAATGAAACTCAAAGCGAACAGAAATTAAATAGACAATCATCAATAAAATCAATAAATCAATAAAAGCTGTAGAACCTTAATGAAAATCACACCATCATATTCAGCGTATCAGAGAGCCCTGCTGTAGAGGTTTCAAACTCCTATCTGCAAAAATGTGGAATTTTGCATTTTTTGTCAAAAGAAAGATCACGGATGCGTGTTTATTTGTTTTTTTTTTTTTTCCAAGGGTGATCGTATCGACCCAGTGGTCCTTGAATATCGGGGGAGGACTCATTCAAACGAAAATTAAAAGTTCTAGTGCCCTTTTTAAGTGACAAAAAAATGGAGGGCAACTAGGCCTCCTCCCACGCTCATTCTTTTCCCAAAGTCACCTGATCAAAATTTTGAGATAGCCATTTTGCTCAGCATGCTTGAAAATATTATAACTATGTCCTTTAGGATGACTTAATCCCCCGAAGTACCCGGGGGAGGGCTGAAAGTTATGAACCTTACCCAATGTTAACATATAGTATTGGTTATTAGGAAGTATACAGAGATTTTCAGGGGGAGTATTTTCTGGCAGTAGGGTTGGGTTATGTGGGAAGATCTTTCCATGAAGGAAGTTTTTATGGGGAAAGGGATATTGCTATGAAGGGGGCGCCGGATTTCCCAGCATTATTTAAAAAAAGATCAGAAATTAAATATTAAAAAAAAAAGTTTTCCAACTGAAAATAAGGAGAAACATCAAAACTTAAAATGAACATAGAATATTACGTGCATGATTGGGTTCATAGTACCTCGCTCTTTAAGCCAAAGATTTTTTAGTACTTTCATAAGAGCTATTTATTCTAAATAACGGCCTTTGTGATTAAGGGGTCGTTTTTAAAGAATTGGAACAAAATTCGAACTTTAGCTTAAAGAGCGAGGTATTGACGAGGAGACGAGCCCCTAATATACCTATTAAAAATATATGAATATAGAAGGTCGTACCGCAAGTTAGTTCGTAAGTTACGTATATTTATTACTAATAAAAGTGTTCATAAATAAAATTAAAACAAGTTTCGAGAAAGCCATTTGACCAAATAAAAGTAAAATTAATATGCAAACTTTGTTTCAGTTATTCATGTACGGTGAGCCAAAATCAAAACCTGCATTAAACCAAAAATGTTCAAAAAAAAAAAAAAAAAAAAAGTTTTTTTAAATGAAAGTAAGGAACGACGTTAAAACTTAAAACGAACATAAATTATTCCGTTTATGATAGGGGCTGCCTCTCCTCAGCGCCCCGTTCTTTACGCTAAAATTTGACTTTCTCGCAACTCTTATTTTTTTTAAAACAATAAAAAAACTTTAGCGTAAAGAGCGAGGCGTTGAGGAGGGGACAGCCCCTTTCATATACGGAATAATTTATGTTCGTTTTAAGTTTTAACTGCGTTCCTTACTTTCAGTTTAAAAAAACTTGTTTTTTTTTTATTTAATTGCCAGAAGAAAAGATCACGGATGCGTGTTTATTTGTTCTTTTTTCTATTCCCCAGGGTGATCGTATCGACCCAGTGGTCCTAGAATATCGCGTGAGGGCTAATTCGAACGGAAATTAAAAGTTCTAGTGCCGTTTTTAAGTGACCAAAAAATTGAAGGGCAACTAAACCCCCTCCCTCGTTCTTTTTTTCCCGATGTCACCCGTTCAAAATTTTGAGGTAGCCATTTTGTTCGGAATGGTCGAAAAATATAAAAACTATGTCTTTGTGGATGATTTATCCCCCACAGTCCCCAGGGGTGGGGCTGCAAGTAATGAACTTTGCCCAATGTTTACATGTAGTATTGGTTATTGGGAAGTATACAGACATTTTCAGGGGTATGTTTTCTGGTAGGAGGGGGGGGTCGGGGGTACTTAGGAGGATCTTTCCATGAAGGAAGTTTTCAAGGGGGAAGGGACATTGCTAAGAAGGGGACACCGGATTTCCCAGCACTATTTAAAAAAAAACGATCAGAAATTAAATAAAAAACAAGCTTTTCAACTGAAAGTAAGGAGCACATGAAAACTTAATGCGAACAGAAATTTTGACGTATATGATTGGGTTTGCCCCCTAGTCAATACTTCGCTCTTTACGCTAAAGTTTTTTTTGGCACTTTCATCAGAGCTATTTATTCTAATTAACGGCCTTTGTGATTAAGGGGTCATTCTTAAATAATTGGAACAAAATTTGAACTTTAACGCAAAGAGCAAGGTATTGACTAGGGCGAGAACCCCCTAATATACGTAATAAAAATATACGAATATAGAAGTTCGTTACGTAAGTTAATTCGTAAGTTACGCATACTTATTACTAATAAAAACGTTCGTAAATAAAATTAAACAATTTTTGAGAAATCCATTTAACCAAACAAAAGTAAAATTAATATGCAAATTTCGTTTTAATTGTTCATGTACGGTGAGCCAAAATCAAAACCTGTATTAATTGAAAAACTTTTAGAAAAAAAATAAAAAAAAAGAAGTTTTTTTAGCTGAAAGTAAGGAGCGACATTGAAGCTTAAAACGAACAGAAATTATTCCGTATAGGAAAGGGGCTGTCCCCTCCTCAACGCCTCGCTCTTTACGCTAAAGTTTGACTCTGTCTCACAACTTAATTTTTGAAAAGAATAAAAAACTTTAGCGTAAAGAGCGAGGTGTTGAGGAGGGGACAGCCCCTTTCATATATGGAATAATTTCTGTTCGTTTTAAGTTAGTAGTAAGGCCATATAAGATTGAAAATATACATGCACTTTCACAAGCCTGAGGCATGGATATGCGTGTATATTTTCAAGTAATTGGGTTACCAGAGTCATTTGCAAGGAGGTATCGTTTCTATAGAAGCTATAGTAATTTGAAATATCATATGTTATTTGCTTTAAGCTATATACTTTGCGTAAGCCCCCGTACTAAACTGGTTTGGTATAATCTGTTTTGATTCGAGTTTTTCTGACAAAATAAACTGAATTTCTATTACATGATATACAAGTTTTTTTTTAGGTTAAATCCGTGTTGGAAAAACCGGTGTGTCTTTTTAGTTTTCAATTATTTTTTGTATATATTAAGGTTTCAAATTAGATTATTCAACAGTTTTGAATAGTTTATTGAACATAGCACTAGTGACATTTTTTGTAAGCATTTACATAGAAAATGGATAATTCAAAGCAATTTCTGGTGAATAAAAATTTTCTCATTATTATAATAAAAAAGAAATTGTCTTGTCATTAAGTTAAGGAAGAGATTCTTTCCTTACACTAGAACTAAGGGTACTTACATACTTAGAAGCCTATTGTTTTTAGGAGCTGAAACCTCTAAATAATTCTGTTATAGGCTGAAACTTACGGCGGCTTTTTTTATCAAGTTCTTAGCTCTCGATCGGTAATTTGGGGTTAGAATAAAATTATAATTCTTTTAATGTATTAATTGTTACAAAAGCTTCCATTTTTTAAATATCAGCGGCTTTTTTTTTTTTTTTTTTTTAGGGATGTTTTTTAAAATACTTCCAGGCCACTCTGCATTTAAGGTTTGATTTTTATCAAGATCAGTTAACCTTTTTATGGATTTTTTTTAAAAAGTTCTTAGCTCTCGATCGGTAATTTGGGGTTAGAATAAAATGTTAATTCTTTTAATATATTAATTGTTACAAAAGCTTCTCTTTTAGAGTTTCTTAGTTTAAGAGCTGAAAATCATTCTAAAAAATCTAAATTTGTAACAATGAGTATTTTATTTTGATAATAACGGAAAATATAAATATTTATTTAATTGAAAAAAAAATGTTTTACACTACTTTAAATGCTTAACATAAACTGAATTATTTTCCAAACCCAAAATGCATTTTTTTTTCATGCTAAATTTTACCCTTTTTTTCAAGGAAGTGGATAAGTGCAGTAACCCCCCTTCTGAAAAGAGAGCAAGATATAGCGAAGGTATATTAATGCAATCTGCAAGACCATCAATTATCAAAATCGCTGCTAGAACTACACAAGACCTGGACCAACCACTGGCCGCGAATCTTTTAATAACAGGGTCCTCTGACCCCCCTGTTAGCTCCATGCCAACTGGAAGGAACTTGAAAAGGGAATGGATTGCTTTATATGTCTTAGCTCAGCATACTGACGATTGTGAGCTTGACCCCCTTCAAGTTTTGCCAAGGAGTTCAAATATAGAAGCCCGTCCAGAATTTATAAGTATATACAAAATTTTTTTTTTCTATCCCTATTTTCAAAAATAAGAGAAATTTTCTCAGGCGCATAGCTTTTGATGAGTAAAACTTCAAATTTGTTTCTAAAAACTATTTAATTTTCTTTCATTAACCAAATTAGCAGTATATATAAAGGAATGCTTATCATGAATTTATATAACAAAAAAAAAACAAACTTACCTCTAAACTTATAAACAAGATGAATTATAATTAAATAATTCAAAAATTCCTTTTATAAAAAAAATAAATATTTGAAAAAAAAAAACGATTTTCTATTTCACAGTCGAAAACCACTTTTAAACTGTTATTTTTGCGCTAAGCCATTTGCATTCATCCATTACCTATCAGATCTAACATCGCTTTTTAATCTGCTTTGAATTTTAATTGGGTCTCTTGCAAAGTGAAGTTTGAATAACAAGATGTCTATCTTCGATAAGCAATTAACACAGGTAAAAAGGTTTTTTAATAATTTCCAAATATGTCTTCACAGCAATGTTAAGAAACATTATTTGGGCGAACCCGTTTTTGGTCATTTCATTGAAACACTTAGGTGTTTTCGAGAAAGAATTTGAGACTGCTCTATTTGAACAGTGTTGTGAAGTCCGATACCCCCACCTCGAAAGGTTATCGATCCTCATCCAGCGAAGGAAGCTCCGGGGTCCCAAGGGTCCTTCCCGGGAGGGGAGGGGGAGGGGGGGCTCTAAAAAATGACAATCCAACATTTTAATGGCGATTTAATTGTTGATATTGGTGGAGAAAAAAGTTTTTCTCTCTTACAATCATTTATTTAGCCCAGGTCAACTTCAAACAAATCTGTTGGCATAAGACACAGGAAAATACGGATTATTGAGAAGGTATCACCATCAGTCCCCAACGTCTGGGGGTCGGTTCCATTAACTGCTGCTAAGTACCAGGTGGTTCGACTGCCTACCACGTCAGACGAACGATGATAAAGTTCCACAGAGAATTATCTTGATGAGGCTCTATCACTTAACTCGGATTCGGCTTTTACATTTCGATTTAAAAAAATTTTCGGAATTAGTGCATTAGTTTTTTTATAAGTCCCTTGCTATAAATTACCCTTCTAAGAATAAGACCACATTTTCCTGACTAAAAAAAAACATATTTTTTAACATGTTCAGTTGACATTATGAAAGACATAAGGCAATGTAACTTTTTTTTCTTCTTCTTTTAATTGTTCAGGTGGTGGTGGTGGTGGTAGTGGGACAATGACTATGAGAAATGGACAAAGTTTGTTAACTATAAGAAATTTACATAAAAAATAAAACTTTTTTTTCCCTACAGATTAGAAATGTACCGCCACCAGCGACACCATTGAGTGATGAAGCAACTATATTTACAGGACCAATTTTGTCACCACCAGCAGAGTTCAGGGATGAAGCTACACTGGTTCTAGAGAATTTGGAGTGGGAAAGAGGGTTCCTTAACGATGTTTTTGGGGAAATGGCCAGCCTGGATGACTTAAGCTGTGATATTGACATGCTTGAGGATCCGGGGTGGACAGATAGTTTCATGCGTGAATATTTAGGTGATGTTACAAGTAAATCTGAATCGGGTCCTCATAACGAAATTCCATCAGAGGACAATATCGGCTGGCTCAACCAAGTGTCCCCAAATACCTTGAAATATGTACTGGGGGATCTGATGGCACGTCCCCTCAATATGATTGAATAGATTGGGACTGGTGGTATTGACACTTGTCTCTCACCCGACACCATTCCACTTAATGCTATAGATAGAAGTAGTAATACAACAGCAACAGCACCCCCTCTTCCGGATTTTTTTCTCTCCAACTCTGCCTTGCATCACACATTGGTCTACAGCACCAAATTCGGTGACCCTTTTAACTCTCTAGTGTCTGAGGATATAATAACTGATCCCCTGGCCATTACATATTCATATACTGATAAGATTTGAGCCATTCTTGAACAACAAATGGGGATGTGGGGAGTGGGGGTCAGTTTAAAAGCATCAATAGCACTAAGAATATTTTTTTCAATAAAAATGCGGGTGAGATGTATTCAAAATACTTGCACACAGAGATGTTGGCAATTCACCCGCATTTATCAAATTATGGGGAGTTTTTTCAAAATTGGTTTAATAGTATTCAAAGTTAGTGGAAAAATTATAACAAGGGAGGTGGTGGATCACTGGTTTTATTTATTGACAGTTTAATTGTTAAAATATGTAGGTTTAAAAAGGAGTTTATTGTAAGATGTGGGCATGGGAAGATGGCAATTCAATTAAAATATCATCCTGATTTAGAGCGATGTAAGGGGATACAACGAATCTGTTTCGATACGAAGCTGCAGTGTTTCAAGTATGCGTTTTTAATTGCAGCCTACAGACTTCTGCGCGATGATGCCACTAGGAAGAAGTTGAACAAAATGGCAGTTAAGGGTTGGGAGGGTTCAAAGTTCCCCAAAGTAAATTTTAATTGTTTAAATGGTCAATTTTCCGTGACACTAAAAGAAATAGATATTTTTGAGCGGACTAATTCACATTTAAAGATTGGTGTCATGGTGTTACAGTATGAAACAGTATTTGAAGAGGGTCAGCCTTCCGATAAGAAGGGTGTATTATTTCCAGTGCGAGCTCCTTCAATTGAATCAGTAGAACATTGGGTTTGGCTTTTATACACACCACCTACGAACTCTAATTCAATTGGTCATTTTAATCCAATTACAGATATTAGTACGATTTTTGAGGAGGGTAAAAAGGAGAGTATGTGTTATTGCTGTCCAACATGCCTCTCAAGATTTTGCTCTGATTTAAAGTTAACGAATCACATGAAGCACTTTACACGTCATGGATACCAGGCTCTGGAGACGGTAAGCGGAGATGGAGCGATCTTACGTTTTAAAATTTTCAAAAAGCGCTCCTGCAGAGCAATAAGATCGCTTTGCACTGTGAGACTAATCTGACAAACGTGTGCGATCCGTCAAATTCAAATCATGTTAAAATACATGAAGCCATAGGGGTCTCTTACGCTCACGCGCAACGAGATTCCAATAATACCATGCAAGTGTTGGAGGAAGTTGAGATGTTGAGTAACGGTGAAGACTGCATGCGCTCGGCATTGGTCAGTCTAATCAAAACAGCGAACGGTGCAATTTCGCGCCCTCGTTATACAAACTATCCTATGCTCCTATCACCAGATGACATAGTGGCCATTAAAAATCGTAAATTATGTTGGTTTTGCAAGGGGGAATTTGATGATGGTGTTGGGAATGGGGGGAGGAGGAAGGTGATCGACCACGAACATTTGTGGCCGCAAATTACACCTAAATGGAGTAACTTTAGAGGGTTAGCACACCAGTCGTGCAATTTAAAAATTAGACAGCAAGATTTCGTGCCTGATTTTGTACACAATTCCAATTACGACTTAAAGTTTGTTCTTCTGGCGTTGGCCCGCATTGCCAAGGGTGGAGTTGTAGATGACGCATGGATAGATGGTTCTCTTCCATATAATATCATACCCAAATCATCGGAGAAGTTACTGCTGCTAGAATTCATGTGGAAAACAGTTGACAAGGGTAACACGTGCCTGAATAAAATCCGTTTTTTAGACTCTTTCAGCTTCTTCCCCAAATCTTTAAGTCAATTGATTCAGGTACAGAAAAGTGACAATTTTGATAGCTTTCCCCTCCTTAAAAAGCGTTTTTCCGATGATGATTCGTATATTTTATTGATGACTAAGGTTATATATCCCAATGCCTATTTCAACTCTAGGTTAAATTTGGAAGATGTTTTATTACCACCCATGGAAACCTACGACACTTCTCGTACTGGGAGTGAGCTCGTAACTAACTACACTAAATTTGCTAATAAGGTTTGGGCGCAGGGCAAGTCAACAGAAGGGTGAGATTACTGCAGACTATACTAGGCTAGTGACGTACTCACTCTTCTAGATATTGTGTGCAAAAATACGGATAATATCTATGTGTACTTTGGTTTGTATTTTTTTTATTATTTTTCCAATCCCCTGTTGTTTATGTAATTGATAATCTAAATCATAAATTATTAAAGCGTTCGTATTGCGTTTGGTTTTAATAAGATTTTTTTATATATAAAAAGTAGGGGGTGGTATGTTTTTTACGGGGATCGTATCATGAAAAATGATCCGAGTGGGCAGCACACCGATGAAAAGACGGATGCAGTTTTTTTGGATATGAAGGTCCTTTACCCATTGGCAATATCTCACTACTCTTTTCCGTGTGACAATTATAAATGGCCTAACAATTCCTGTGCTTCAAATTTCCCTGACATTGCCAGTGTTGACAAGAATGGGGCACAGGGATGGTTTTTTGAAATTGACGGGGAAATACCCATGGAAATCCAAGACTCGGTAAAAGACTTTGTATTTCCGTGCATAAATAGACCGGTGGGTAGGGACTCTCTGAGCCCCTACAATTTATCTTTAGTAGAGGACGGGAGTATGCACTGGGTACCTTCAAAACAAAAACTCATTGCCGATCTCAACCCGAAACAGAATATCGTTGTTCATCACGTGCTATTGAAATGGATGGTGTCCAATGGTTTCAAGGTCACAAAGATTCATAGAGCCCTCAAATTTGATCAAACGCCTTACATGAAAACGTTTATTGACACCTTTGTCAGTAAGTGTTCACAAGCGAAAACGAAAGTTGAAAAAGAAGTCTATAAACTCATTTTGAACTCAGCTCTCGGTAAAATGTGCGAGAGCCTACGACACAGAAGTCGATGTGACATTGTAACCAACCCCAAAGATTGTGCTCGAATCATTGCAGATCCAAACTTCACATCGTTCACAATCATAGACTCCAATATGGTTCTCCTACATCGCAAGAAAAGAAACATTGTATTAAATAAAGATATTGCAGGCAGAAGTGCAATAACTGAAATATCCAAGAAACTCATGTTGTCATTTTATTATAATGTATGTAGGGTACAGTGGCTGATGGAGGGACAAGTTCAAGTGTATTACGGGGACACTGATTTACTCCTGTTAAAAGTCAAAACTAAAAATCTATTGAATGATTTGGAAAATGGCGAGTACATTAGCTCACGACTGGACTACACTAACTGGGACGAATCCCACTACCCAGAGCTAGTGAAACGCCAGGCCCCAAATCAATTTTTAATGTTAAAATCTGAAACGGGTAACGATCTGATATCCAGTGGTGTTTTTCCTGGTCCGAAGGTATACTGTGTGGAAACGCACAGCAAGGATATAAAACAAGTTTGCAAGGGGGTACCTAAACACTTTGTACAAAATAATTTCGATATGATTGTGTATGGAAACTGTGTGGAATGTAGTCTAATGCCAAGGCTAAAAGTCATGGCGATTCGCTATTTACAATTTAAAAACTACACAGTTAGAGTTGAGAAAAACGCCATGTCTGCCATATCGGACAATGTCTTTCTACTTGAGGATGGTTTTATGTTACTACAAAAGGGTATTTTTTTATTTTCACCCCTTTTTTAATTTATATTTTAAAGAAAACAACTCGGTCTAGAAAAACTAACTTAAATTCACAAAAAAAAAAATATAAATTGGGTGGGAGGGATTTTTTTTGGGTAATTAGGTTTTTTTAATTCTTTTTTCTCTATCACAAGAAATTTTCAATGTGTGTGTGTGTGCAAGGCAGATCAATTTCAAGTATTTAATGCCGGCCCCGGCCCGAGCCCGCCGCAGCGGACCCCCGGCGCCCGGCGCTTCCCGGCCCAAGCCGCCGCAGCGACCCCCCCCCGGGGGAAGGGGAGGGGGACCCCAAAATTTAAAATGTTGTAAGTAAAAGTGTATGATATTATTTCACAAGTGTGTGCACATTAGTCCAATAAATGTTGTATTTTTTATAAATAAATAAAAAAGAAAAAAAGTGTATTTATTTAAGTGTTTGTTTTTTTTCTAGTGGTTATGTAAATGTTGTATTTTTTTATTATAAATAAATTTAAAAAAAAGTGTATTTTTTTTATTCATGTTTAATGTGCCTTTTTCAATGTAGTATTTTTTTTTAAGTATTGTCACCTTTTTTATGGATATAATAAAAGAAAATATTATTCTTTATTCTTCTTATTCTCGTTATTATTCTTGAACGGAGTAGTAGTAATAGAGAAATTATTTAGTCATTAGATAGCCATAGTCTACAGTTAGTTGTCCAGGTGAACTGTTGACGGGACCATGTATCAATTTAAAACACCATTCAGATCGTTTCTGTGTGGACCGTCAATGTCGGGCAAAACAACACTCTTAACTAAAATAATTAAAAATTGTGATAAAATGTTTGTGGAAAAGCCGAAAAAAATCTAATATTGCTATAGTATATGGCAGGAGTCATATGATAAAATAAAAGCAATTGCTGCCACGACAGGGTTGGTGCAGATACAATTCATACAGTGACTTGATGTTTTCAACATTATTGAACAAAACTCTTGTTTGATCATTGACGATCTGGCTGAATCTATTGAACAATGGTCCCAGGAAATGCTACAACTCTTCACTGTTCGCTCTCATCATGAACAGGTTTCCGTTACTCTGGTTCTACACAATCTCTTTCATCAGAGCAAGTGTATGCGAACACTTGCATTGAACTGTACCTACTATATCATCTACAGAGTTGTTCGTGATTCTAGCTCGCTAATAACTCTCAATAAGCAAATCTATCCGGGAGCCCCCAAATTTCTGCTCTCAGCATACAATCAGGCAACTAATAAACCCTACGGCTACATCCTATTGGATCTTAATCAAAATACACCCGAGGATATTCGTGTAGTCACAGATATTTTTGACAATTAAATTACATTATATCTACACTTTAAAAATAAAAAGAAATATTAGTTTCTATAATGACACTTAAGAAAATAAATGAAAATAGACATTTGTTTTCAGTTCTAAGCACTTCAAAACCTCCGCTTAGGTAAGCAATACTCAAACACGGTATTGACAACAAGTTCATTAGTCTAACATCCGAACTTTGTTTAAATTTTATCGAGGTTAATATTCAAGTGCCAGAAGTAGTTAAGGAACTGGCGAAGCAACATAGTTCCATTTTACGTACATTGACCTCTAAAAAGAAAGGAAAGAATTTTAAAAGGAAACGACTTCTTCAGGCGGGCGGTAGCTTTTTCACACTTTTACTGCCAATAATTGCAGGACTTGTAAACAGTTTTCTCTAAAGGAGAATGGCAAAACCCTATAAATTGGCTCCAATAGAACTCGCTCTCTAACCCGTCGAACACTTTGAGAATAATCTGAGTAAATTCCTTGACAATGAGAATATTGAGGATGATAAAAAAACTGGCTTTACTGCTTCGCCGAGTTAACAAACACAAGTCCTATCAGTCGAAGACCGCTGCTGGTGCTGCTGCTTATCCCAAAAAAGAATCATCTCCTTAGGATTCTGCTGCTGCTGAAACGCACTTGAAGAAGGGATAAATGTATTAGTTTGCCATGAAATTGTGAAATATAAGGCCCCACACATATCTTGAAAAATTATCACGACTCCTAGCCTATCTCTTGGAACGTGATCATATTCAAGTTGAGAGCAATGGGGCAGGGATTATAATTCAGGGCATGAGCTATAATCTACTTGATTTAATCTATGATATGGTAACAAATCGTAAAGGACTATTATCATTTGACACTCCTCTATACAACTATATAAATAAATTAAACTTCCTCAAAAGTAGTATTGGTATTAGACAAATTCTAAAAAAATTTAATGAACATGCATCATCGTCATCATTAACAACAACAAGAACATTGACACCATTAAAAATGAACTAGAAGAAGAATATTTTTAAGCAATTTTGGAAAATACTAGCACACCGCTGATAGCTAGACAAAAGCGAAGACGTATCAAGTCAACCTCACCATCCCCACCACCAACAGCCAGTATACAAAAGGGTAGCGGACGTTACACAACGTGTTTACGTTCAAAATGGTTGAAGTTCTGAAAGTTGTTTATGAAAATATTGGTGAGGCGGGGAGTTTAAGTACCCCCACAGCTCTTTCCAAAGTCACTGGTGTTCGCAATAAAAATGTACAAGACTATCTGCAGAATGAATCAAGTTAAACTCTGCATAGAAATCATAGACTTCGTGCCAATCAATATCGAAAAACTAAAGCCTTTTACCCATTGCATATAATGCAAGCAGATCTCCTGACTCTAGATGAGACTTACATAAGTCATAATACACTGTACAAGTGCATCCTACTTGCACTCAGGGCTTATAGTCGCTCTGCATATGCAATTCCATTAGGATCAAAGAGAGGTGTTGAAGTTGCTCAGGTCATTGAAAGTGTTCTCGAACAGGAATCATATAAAAAAATTCAAACGGATCGTGGTAGTGAATTTGTTAATCTTCATTTTGCAAAACTAGAGAAATTTAGTTCACTGCTCTATCATAGTCACAGTCCTATAAGAACCGCAATGGCCGAACTATTGATCAGAACTATTAGACTTTTAATTTCAAGATATTATACTCTGGAAAATACACCGACTTTTATTCACGATATAGATAAAATCATGTTGATTTATAATCAATGACCTCATCAATCATTGTCCAACTCTGCGCCAACAGAAGTTCATCATTATGATCATTATACAATTGACACCTTTCTTAAACAGTATTCCAATGAATTTTCGGCTGTCAAGAAGATGGAAAATAAATTCAGTGTTGGTGATATTGTTCGAATTAATAGAACAAGTAATGTATTTGAAAAGGGGAATTATTTATGGTCCATAGAACTTTTTAAAGTGGCAAAAATCCTTGAAACTAAACCCATAACTTATCGCCTTCGTGATACCAAAGATGAGGAGATTCTCGGCGGCTTTTATGACTATGAATTACAAAAAGTTAAAAATGCTAGTGAAATCTATCAAATTGAAAAGATATAAAAGACACATACTCGCAGGGGTAAGAAACAGTTACTTGTTCGGTGGCTAGGATACAACTCTGATTTTGATTCTTGGATCGGTGTTGAAGATATTGACAATGCCCCATGATTTCTATGTAACTTTCATGTCCAACGTTTCCGATCCTCTCTACAATGACTTGAATACGACAAGTGATTTTTGCACAAAACTCTCCCCACCATTAAATTTGACGGTGGATATGAAGTTTCTCTTGTCGACTGTATTCTCAAAAATACCTAAGACATCCTGAGAAGGGATTGTGTGTATGATAAAAGAGTTTTACCATTAGATTGGGCTATGAACGGGTTGGGCTATGCCGACTATGAATGGGTTGAAGCACTTAAATCTCGTGACTATCCACATGTCGGATTGAAATATATTGAATATGATAACATGGGGGATTTGTGTCGTACAATCAATAGAAAAATCTCATATCGTCGGAATGGTACATTCCATTTTAATTATTCATTGGAACATGATAGGATTTACATTAGCTCACCTGTTGACCCTTAAACAATTATTCTCAATGACAACTTGAGAGATGTTCTTGGCTTTAAACAGAATATGATCCATGGGAAAAATGCTGGCACCGTTTACGGGATGGATCAAGTTTTTTTTGCTGATTATCTACCCGGTTTTGCCTCGGACTCTTGCATATGTCTGTAAGCATTTTTTGTGGAAACATCAAGAGTTGGTAATTCAAATGTCCCCCTCCTACGTGTTCTCGAACGAAAAACAAGCCATGAACTTGTTCATCACTATAATATAAAGCATCTTCAGTATGTTCCTGTAAACACTTCATATTTGGAACTCTGTCAGTTAACACTAAGAATTGATTTGGGCGAACTTGTAGCGATAACAAAAGACTTAGCATTGATTATAAGTCATTTTCGACCCATTTTAAACAACGACGGCAAAATCGACTAAAAAATGAACAATAAAAGAATTCAATTTATCTGTCCCAAGAACGATCGTTCTCTTAGCGCTTTGAGTTTACGTCGAACAGGCGATGAATTGGACTACTACAAGGGGCGTACTACAATATCTGGCTATGGTCTTGGTAACTGGTTTTCTAGGCTATTTCTTTCTGCACTACCCCTTGCCAGAAAATATCTCGTACTTGCTGCATCAAATTTTGCTGCCTCCACACTACAGGACTGGGGGTCGGGCAAGAATTTCAAGGAGAGTGTTAATGAATATATTAGATCTTCAGCAAGAGCCGTTGGTGAGCAATTAAAATCTAGACAAAATGGGGAGGGATTGAAAAGGATGCGTTCGCATCATTCACTCATCAGTCTCCACCCAGGCAGGAAGCAAAGGACATCAACAAGGACTTTGAGAAATAAAACAACGAGGGGCAATAAGCAGCAGAAGAAGAACAAGAAAAAGATTGTTAGATCAAAGAAGGATTTCTTCTCTTAAGATGACTTATCTCCCCCACAAGTAATCACATCCGTCACTCGCCTCTTCATTGAATCACTTCAATGCTGAAAATGTTGGTGTCAGTGTCAAGTATGGCTACTATGAGCAATTTCATCCCCCACAGCCCGTCTTGTAAAACATACACTGTCAGATATTTTCCAATGAAGACTATTTCACCGACTTGTCGTCAAAATTTATGGATTTCAATGTCATGATGACAAACAATACGGACAATACACCTTTAAATAATATTGTTGATCTCTCCCGCGAAAACTGCTTTTGACACAGCTTATGAATGCAACATGCTGTTTTTGTTAACGAAACTTTGGGAAGCACTAACATCAATTCATCCAACTTTGCAATTTGCATGCAATTCCAGAGGATGAAATCACAGGTTTAAAATGAGCTGAGAGGAACAGTATTATACTATAAATATCGGTCAGGTGTTGATACTGACGGTGAGTTGACTACTGCAGTGACCCAGGAGTATCATCTAGTTGGAAAATTAAATCATGAGATATTCAATAT
This sequence comes from Artemia sp. Qi Xiang Cuo, assembly GCF_049724085.1. Taxonomy (NCBI): domain Eukaryota; kingdom Metazoa; phylum Arthropoda; class Branchiopoda; order Anostraca; family Artemiidae; genus Artemia; species Artemia sp. Qi Xiang Cuo. The sequence continues at coordinate 97,809,288 of NC_142794.1, read as the reverse complement.
ATCCCAATGGCTACCCCCCAATGTCAAGATTGACATAAAGTTACAGATGGCCCCATCGAATTTAATTTTGAGAAAAACACTTCCTGCAGCACCCGATGCAAATGTCATTATCACATCGGCAATTCTCCACGTCCGAAAACAACAGGTTATGAGCTCTGTTGCATTGGCAGTGGAGAAGCTAAGAGCCAATGGTAACAACATTAAACTTCTTGTCCCCCATACAATCACCAATCAACGTCACATTGCCACCGGCTCTCGTAGCTTTACCGATTCATCATTTATCAATGGAGAAACCCCATCAAAATTGGCATTGGCCTTTGTGAAGAGTGGCAGTGCTGTTGGATCCTGGACTGAATCCCCCCACGATTTTAATTTTTTCGGTGTATCTAGCCTCGTGTGCAAAGTGAATGGTATTCCACTGTCCCCTCTATCATTTGACAAAAAATCCTATAGAACTCTGTACGAGTTGAGCATGCAATCCCTAGATCATGACTCTCAACTATTTGAAATTGGAATAAACGATTCAATTTTTTCAAAAAATCATGGGGTTATTGTTTTGGACTTGTCAGGCACACAGGATATGAGCATAGTACGAACTGGGAATGTACCTTTAGAGTGTACATTTGCCAATGCTCTGACTGAGAGTATTACGCTAATATCACTGAGTCAATTTGAAACCTATTGGGAAATCACGCCCGACGGTAGTGCTCTACTAGACCTAGCACCATGAACACAAACCAAATAATCAACGTATTTAGTATGGATCCATACATGTCCCAGTACAAGTCCTATTGCATACCCTCGGACTTCATTGAAAAAATTCCAAGTGTTAACAACACCCTAATCATTGTTAATAGCAGTCCATCGACATTGAAGACCAGTCATTGGTTATGCATCTTTCAAACAGCGAAGAATATTGAATTTTTTGATCCTCTTGGTCTATCATATAAATTCTACGTTCCATACATCAGCAACTTTATTGAAATCAGGGGGAAAACCATTATTCAAAATCAAAGAAGAGTACAGTATCTAGCATCTAAGGCATGTGGCTTTCCTGGACTACTCTTTTTCATGTTCAGATGTCGTGGCTACACCTACAAGCAGTTTCTCGACATCTACGTTGACTTACCTCGATTGAACGACTTTCTAGTGGAGAATATACTTACAAGTGTATTTAATATTGATTTTAGTGCCCTAAGAATAAAATGTTCCCTAAGAATAAAAATAAATGTGAAATTGTTTATTAATAAAAAAAAAATTATATACATGATAAAAACGACTTTTCTACTCTTTAGATTTCATCCACTACTAGGTATTTGTCGACAACAACTAGTGCAGGTAGATTATCTGAATTCACAGTGTACTGATCCTGATGGACTGCAATGTCAGGGTCACATTTTCTACAGTAGAGTGTGACTTCACTCTTGTCATATCTCTTTGTATAGTCAATGATACTATTCTAATTCATTCTATAGAATTCACATGTTTCAATTTGCTTATTTGAAGCAATTTCACAAACAGTGTCCTCAAGTGTCGAATCACATTCCGTCACTGCCAAATAAAAAACAGTGGGCTTATAATCATAACACGCAGTGTCTTCACAACGATGACATAGAAACCATATTCTTTTGTTGTTCCAACAGTTGAATCGATGACCCGGTTCCTCCTCCCAGAACAATCTAAAACCGCGACGATAACAATCTCGTAGCAACAGACTAAAATCACGGGTAGGATTCTTTCCAATCATACCGGGATATGTATTCTCCCACTGATTACATTTATCATAATGCCAATTGGAGCATAGGTGACCTCTAGGATGAGAGTTACACACCTCTTCAAGACAGGAAATACAACCTTTAATTTGTACAGTATATCCTCTATGCAATTTACAGGGGTTGCATAATCTACACTTTTCATCATACTCCTCAATCATTTTGCAATTCTCACATGATGATGACCAGCTGCCCATTGAGTACATACATAACGGACATGTATGGAACATTTTGTCATGTGTTGACACTCTCACTACCACAATGAAACTGAGCTAGCAACAACAAAAATTGTCTGAGATAGAGAGAGAGAGAGAGGAGTAAATCATCCTTGAGCACCATCTTTCTCATGAAAAAAGTCCTAAATTTCAAAACTAATGTTTAAAAGCATATCCACAATATTATTTTGCTGTTTCGTGATCAATACATCAATAAATTGGGTTAATGCATTTGGACCACGACGTAGAAGCTTCATACAATAGTCTAATGATGGAGAATCAGTTTTCATTATATTGACAAGCATTCTTCGAGAAAATATCTTCCTTTGAATAGACAACTCTAGAAAATCATCATCTAGAATCAAACGTTTTTCCATAAGAACTAGATTCCTCATGATTCGCTCTTTCTCGAATCTATCCATTTTTAGAGTCCTAACTCTCTCACAACCAACTTCAGACTAATCAGAATTTCTTTTTTCTACTCTAGAAAATATAAGCTTGTCTACTATAGAAATAAAACAAAATACCATTGATTTAGAAACATTTTTATTGAACATAATTACAATAATAATATTCACTGATGCATTTTGTTCTCATCAATATATTTCGATAGGACATCTAATGCTGACCGAAGTTTATTTATATGGAGAATATTCACTTTTCAAGCAAAGCATAGCTGCTGCTCCTGCTTAAACTTGCTTAATGATATCACGTTTCTGGCATATATAATGTCCCATTCAAGATATAGTCGACAGCCAGAGGTTATTTCAACAGCTACATTGGGTACTCGTATATCGTGGCTGCTGCTGCTGTCGGTTCCATCATTAATCTCCTATAGTGTAAATGCACCACTCATTTTTTCTCCACTAATATCCTCTCAAATAAACTACTCTCTCTCTCTGAATTCATTTCTCTTACTAATATGAACTACAATGAAAATTACACCTTATATCCGAATCCAACTACTAATCAAGTAGTTAGTGTGACCGTCGCTCTCTCTCTGTTTGACCTCCAAAAAATGGGTGTTATAATAGAAAACCCGTCTGGTAAGGTAAGTATCGTTCATTGTAATAGGTACATGGCCATGGTAACCCAATTACTTGAAAATATACACGCATACCCATGCCACAGGCTTGTGAAAGTGCGTATAAGTTTTCAATCTTATATGGCCTTACTACTTAAGTTTTAATGTCACTCCTGACTTTCAGTTAAAAAAACTTTTTTTTAAATTTAATTCAGTAAAGGGAAAATTAAGCTCTGGTCTTTAAAAAGTACGGGGGGTGTTATTACTTTTATTTTTATTTTTTATTATTATTATTATTTTTATTGTATATTATATTATTCCTGCTCCTTTTTGTGGTAGCTTTTGGTCGTTTTGACTTTGACTTGTTTATTTTATGTAATTTCTATTCCTTTTGGGTTTCAATTATTTATTGATAGTGATTTATGATGGTTTTATGATTAAAAAAATATTTGATTCTATTTCTGCTCCTCTTTGGTTCGATTTAATTCTTTACTTTTCCTCGAAAAGCTTCTTTTGTGAGAAAAGTCCTATTTTCAAATTAATATATTTTAATAATTTTAATTAAATTAAAATGTTTGTTTTTAATTTGAATAGTCTTTTTTGTTTATAAAGAAACTAATATTTTAGATATTTTTTGTTTTCATCTATAAGAGTCCAGACTTAGGCTTACTTTTTACATGCTGGACATAATATTTCCAAAAATTGTAATAACAATTGAAGCATAAGGCTTTGGAAGGATGGGTACAAAGAAAATTATTGAAATATATGGGTAGAAAATCTACAAAATCTTTAGGATTCTATAGTGCTGACGTAATTCTAACCCCAATTATGTTACAACCTTGACTATTCACAGATATATTAATCAACCATACCCCTCCACAAGCCTCAAAAATTTCTCCTTAATTCCCTTAATGTTTCCAAAGATGCTGCAGATACGCTATTTTGAAAACCTTGGATAGACAGAGTCCATTTTAATTTAGTTCATTTTCCCACTCGACGTGCCGAGACAATTTTAAATTGATACCCCCAGTCGTTCCTGAGTATCAAATATATTTCTGTTTGACAAAATTGGTTCAATTCTGGTGAAAATTTATCCTGGGCAACTACCATTAACATCTCCACATGTAAAATTGAGTCGGCCTAGAGAAAGTAAGACAATTAAAAAGAATTTCGTATAGGAATTCTGGCAAATTCCCTCATTGTAAAATTCAACTAAAAAGTTTACCAAGCAACTTCCTTCCCTATGGAAAATTCTCTCAGTAGAATATCCCCAAGGAGAAAATTCACCCTCCCTCCAACCGAAAAATGTCTGCATACCTCCCAATAACAAATATTATAACCTAAGTAAACAATGGGTAAGTTTTATAACTTAAAAATCTTTCTCCGGGGGCTGTTGGGGGTTTTGTTATCTCCAAAGACATAGATATTAGATCTTTTGAGTATGTTGAACAATATGGTTATCTCTAAAGTTTGATCGAAATACTTTGATGAAAAAGGGCTCTGTAGGGGGGCTAGATGGACTTGGTCACTTAAAAACCTCACTAGAACTTTAATTTCCATTTGAATGAGCCTTCTCAAGATATTCTACGACCATTAGCTCGATACGATCACCCCTGAGAATAAAACAACAACAAATATACACGCATCCGTTGTCATGTTTTTGGCAAAATTCCATGCTTTTGAAAATGGGAGCTTGAAATCCTTTATTGTAGGGTTCTCTTATACGCTGAATCTGATGGTGGGGTGTTTCCCCACTTCTTAAAAAATCAGGCAAATTACAGTTTGTTACCACGAACCGTTTGACAGGCAAATATTCCTGTAAATGTTCTCCTTCTTCCCCAAAATCGGAATAGATCCAATCTTGTTTTCAAGATTTTCTTTACCCTTAAGATGGGAGTAGAAATGACAGATTTTAGGGCGCTGGGTAGGGAAGGAAAATCTTTTTCTTAGAATCTATCTCAGGTAGAATGCTTGGAATTAGTGCTTCACAATGCCGTAAATACTAGGCTACAAGTAACAAATGGATTTGAGCTAAAAAAACAATAATAATAATAACAAAGAGAGAGAGAGAGAGAGAGAGAGAGAGAGAGAGAGAGAGAGAGAGAGAGAGAGAGAGAGAGAGAGAGAGAAACTTATTTTAATGAAATAAGAAAAGTTTTTGTCTACTCAAAGTGAGGAGCAACATTAAAAATTTAAACGAAAAAAAATCTTTCATATATTAGGGAGGCTGCACCCCACTCTCAACACTCCTCTTTTCACGCTAAATTTTGTTTGCACTTTTAAAAAAGAGGTTCTGATTCTAATTAAACGGGCCCTTGTGTTTCAGGAATCGTTCTTAACTAATTGAGGCCAAAAACCTTAACGTAAAAAGTGGGGCATTGAGGAGGGGGAAGCCCCCCTAATATATGGAATAGTTTCTGTTCGTTTTGTGTTTTAATGCTGTTTCTTACTTTCAGTAAGAAACAACTTAATATTTACGGCGGGAAGTAGAAAAAGCTTAATATTTTTAATTTAATTTCTCGTTTTTTTTTCAAATAATCTCAGGAAATCTACCTCCCTCTGTATGAAAAATCCACTCCACACAAATAATTCTCCATGGAAAGTTCGGTCTCGGTAAAATCCTTCCCCAGGGAAATTACCCTAATAAATTCCATCCTCAATACAGATCCCCCCCCCAGAAGTTTTCTTGCGGACGATTCCACCTGAAAATACTCCTTAGCACATTTTCAATTGAGAAAATACTTGTTTTTATTTGATTTCTGATTGTTTTTCTGGCCATGGCCGAGTCTCCTCTGTGGGGAAAAAGTTCCCTGAAAATCTCCCCCTTCCCCCTATGGAGACTTTCTCTAGCAAAAAAATTTCTCCATGGGTAATTTCTCCTGACGATAACTCCCCTATGAAGAATTTATCCTAGCGATGATTTCTCAATGGAGAATTTCTACCGTGGGAAATCCCCTCCCCATAAAAATCCCCAAGACAATTCCAACTTTGCCGAAGATTTCCCCCGAAGAATTTCACCAGAGTATCTCCACATGTAAAATGGGGTCGCCAACGATAAAATAAGACAAATAAATCGAATTCCGTTTATGAATTTTGGCAAGTTCCCTCGAGTAGAATTTTCCCTGGAAATTTCACCTCAGGAAACTTTCATCCAAATGGAAAATTCTTTCCGTAGAAAATACATCCCCGGAATACCCCCCTCCTAAACATGGCTGCATGCTTCCCAATAGCCGTAACTTGTGGCTCTTCCTCCGGGGACTAAATCTAACCCACTCTGAATTTTCAAGGAACATTGGTTCGATACGATCACCCCTAGGAAGAACAAAAAAAAAAAAAAATTAAATAAAAACACATCCGGATCTTTCTTCTGGCAAAATTTTTTTACAAAATTCCACATCTTTAAAAATGGGAGCTGGAAAACTCTGTAGTAGGATTTTCTCATTCGCTAAATGAGAACCACTGTATATTATCTCTACTTTGGTGAGAACCTCCTTTTTAGAGAATCAACTTAATTTTCTCAGGTTCTTAGATATTGATGACTAACAGTAAACTTGATGGATCCTGTATATTTGAAATCAGCATAAAAAAAAAACCACCTTTTGATGCATCAATTGTTTCGAAATTGTGTTTTTTAGACTTTCAGTTACTAGTGGGCCGAGTCGCTCCTTGCTTACAGTTTGTTGCATCGAACTGTTGATAATATCAACAGCAGAAACAAATCCGAAATTTGACAGCAGATGCCATTTGTTGTAATCATGCTGATAATATAAATTTAAACCCCGCCCTATATCCTATTTTCTATCTTTGACTGAGGTTTGATAAAAAATACCCCAACAGTATAGCCAAGACACTAGCTCATACTTAATAACAACCAAGACGCTATACAACAATATAGTAACAACCTTAATAACAAACTTAATACACATGGTATTAATTGTTTCTGGACACACAACAGATGCACCCAAGACGACATCTCATGCTTACAATTAATTTGGGTTGAGATCCAACACCCGTTTCTGGCAGATATGTTCAAGTCCAGATTTACCAATAGGCCCACTAACACCGGGTCTAAGGGCGCAATAAATTATCACCGAGTGACTTTTTTCTTAAAAGATAAACTGACTATTGCGATTTTTCGTCAAAGTCGAAGGTGCTCTTCGCCACCGCGCTGCCTGCTCACAGAACAGTGATTTTAAAGCAAAATAGGACTTCCGTGGCCACTTATGAAGTGCCAGCTGCCTCCCAAGAATGGCAACTGAAACTCCGGTATCACCTCCCTCTTTCACAGTGCTTCTACTACCTCCGGATTTTCAGAGATTCCCCCAAAATCTCAGTGTTTCCCCGGGAAAAATTCCCCTAAAAGGAGCAGGCAAAAACGCTTTGGCCTAGAAGCGTAAAATATTTAAATCCGGCCCTGGATGTGTTAATTACGAACTAAAGGGATACTGTCTTACCTCTCTTCCAATGCTGAGCGGAATTCCAATGCTGAGCAGCTTGATTTGTTTTCTGTATATGTTTGGGACAAGCTTTTCGCGCTTAACAAGTTTTATAGATTTTATTCAAAATAAAACTGTTTTAAAATATAAAAAGTTACCATCTAGGATTCCAAGAGTGACTTTTCAGGAATTATTTCCAGAAAATCCGGCAGGGATACAGACTCTAGTATTCATTTGCTCAAAGATGCTATTGCTACAAAGGGATAAAAAGATCCTTTTTAATTTTACTTTCAGAACTAGGACAATTTGGTTTTGTTTTTTATTTGGTTAGTTGGCTAGGAAAGCCAAACTGAGGAAAATTATCGAAACATAATTTGCTCTTTACTGAAAAAATATAAATGTTTTTACTTTTATAACTTTAATAAATCAACTAATATTAACATTTTGATTGCTAAATATCAGTATATGTATATTAAACTGACAATGCACATTCATTTGTATTTTTTTTCAGTAAAGTGCAAATTATGTTCTGGCCTTGGGAAAGCATAGGGGTTTTGAGCCCAACTTATGTTAATTTCTGCTCGTTTTGAGTTTGACTCGGTTATTTATTGTAATTTCTGTTCGCTTTGGATTTCATTTATTTATCGTTGCTGATTTGTGGTAGTTTGACGCTTGGTAGATTATTTGGTTTTATTTTTGCTCGTTTTTTGTTTAATGAAGTTCTTTACTTTTCTTTGAAAAACTTGTGAAAAATTTTGTGGAAAAAGTTTTTTTAATTACTTTCTGTTTGTTTTATATTGACACAGTCTTTTCAGAGAAAAAGAAAATAATACTTTAAATCTTTTTGTTTTTTAAGAATTTATAGTTTGGCCTGCTATTTGTATGCTGGGGAAAATTTTTCAGCAATTTTTAACAACATACACCCTCTTAAAAACTTGGACAAAAATAGTAGTGTTTAATTTAGTTTCATACCTCCTCTAGTTGACCGGAAATGGAAAACTTGATACCATTCGCAAGAAAAACTGTTTACTTTCTTCTATAGCTTAGATACACTTACGCTATTTTGATTTGGTTAAATTTTAAGAGCAGAAGCGGCCCCGAAAGTCTGAACATAATACCCTCAGTCGTACTTGGGATACTGCTGAGATGCCTTATTGGGAATTAGCATTAACAGGGTGCATTTTGTTTTAATCTCATGGCAACATTTAGTTTTTTAAACATAAATTAAATTGGGAGGGTGGGCGTGGGAAGGGGATTAGTTTCCCTCCAATCATTTTAGACTATTAAAAAGGGCATCAGCCCTTTCTATTTTCAATCGAATGAGCCTTTTTCGAAGTGTCTACGACAACTCCTTTGATACAAAGTGCCTTGGTCTAAACAACAACAACAACAAAAAAATAATACATTATACCCACATCGATCTTTACTATAAAAATGTCAAGCCTTCCAATCACTTTCGACTATTAAAAAGGGCACTAGGCCTTTCGATTTCCAATCGAATGAGCCCTTTTTGAGTTTCTACGACAACACTTCCTATAAACACCTTATATCTCCCCCAGGGCATAAATTACAACCCTTACCCTAAGGGCTGTGAGGGTGGTTGTCATCCTCTAGAACCTAATTTCCAGAACGTTCAACTACGCTAAACAAAATGGCTATCTCCAATTTTGATTGGATGTGTCTGGGAAAATGGTTGGCGTGAGAGGGCCTTAGTCTTTCTCCAGTCACTTTCAACTATTAAAAAAGGCACTAGCCCTTTCAATTTCCAATTAAATGAGCCCTTTTGAAGTTTCTACGACAACGCTCTCAATAAAAACCTTATATGCCCCCAGGGGATAACTTACAACCCTCGCTCTGAGGGCTGGGGGTTATCCTCAAAGACCTAATTTCCAGAACTTTATGCTACGTTGAACAAAATTGCTATCTGAAAATTTTGATTGGATGTGTTTGGGGGAGTGGTGGGCGTGGGAGGGGGGTTAGTTACCCTCCAATCATTTTTGACTATTAAAAAGGGCATCAGCCCTTTCTATTTTCAATCGAATGAGCCCTTTTCGAAGTGTCTACGACAACTCCTTCGTTACAAAGTGCCCTGGTCTAAACAACAACAACAAAAAAATAATACATTATACGCAAACTAATCTTTACCATAAAAATGTCACGCGTTCAACTTACTTTCGACTAATAAAAACGGTACTAAGCCTTTCGGTTTCCAATCGAATGAGCCGTTTTTGAGTTTCTACGACAACAATTTCTATAAACACCTTATATGTCCCCCAGGGCATAAATTACAACCCTGACCCTAAAGGCTGTGAGGGTGGTTGTCATCCTCTAAGACCTAATTTCCAGAACTTTCAACTACGTTAAACAAAATGGCTATATCAAAATTTGATTGGATGTGTCTGGGAAAATGGTGGGCGTGAGAGGGCCTTAGTCTTTCTCCAATCATTTTCAACTATTAAAAAAGCCACTAGCCCTTTCAATTTCCAATCAAATAAGCTCTTTTGAAGTTTCTACGACAACGCTCTCAATAAAAACCTTATATGCCCCCAGGGGATAACTTACAACCCTCGCTCTGAGGGCTGGGGGTTATCCTCAAAGACCTAATTTCCAGAACTTTATGCTACGTTGAACAAAATTGCTATCTGAAAATTTTGATTGGATGTGTTTGGGCGAATGGTGGGTGTGAAGGGGGGTTAGTTACCCTCCAATCACTTTCAAGTATTAAAAAGAGCACTAGCCCTCTCAATTTCCAATTGAATGAACCCTTTTTGAAGATTCTATGACAACTCTATCCTTAAAAACCTTATATGCCCCCAGGGTATTACTTACAACCTTTGCCCTGGGGACTCTGGGGGGTTTGTCATCCTTAAATATATAATTTCCAGAACTTTTAACTACGTTGAACAAAATGGCTATCTCTAAACTTTGATTGAATGTGTTTGGAGAAATGGTGGGCGTGAGAGGGGGTTAATTACTCTCCACTCACTTTCGACTATTAAAAAGGGCAATTTCAATTTCCAATCAAATGAGCCCCTTTTGAAATTTCTAAAACAACTTTCTATATAAACTTTATTAGCCCCTAGGGTATAACTTACACCCTTGCACTGAGGGCTCTGATGGGGTTATCATACTAAAAGACCTAATTTCAAGAACTTTCGACTACGTTGAACAAAATGGATATATCAAAATTTTGAATGGATGTGTTTGGGGAAATGGTGGGTGTAAGAGGGGGGTTAGTTGCTCTTAAATTACTTTCGACTATTAAAAAGGCACTATCCCTTTTAATTTTCAATTGAATTAGCTCTTCTTGATGTTTTTACAACATCGCTTTCTATAAAAACCTTACATGCTCCCAGGGTATAACTTACAGCCCTTGCCCTGAGGGTTGTGGGAGGGATGGATTGTCATCCTTAAACACCTAATTTCCAAAACCTTCAACTACGTCGAATAAAACAGCTATCTAAAAACTTTTATTGTATGTGTTTGGGGAGATGGTGGGCGTGAGAGGGGGGGGGGTTAGTTGCCCTCCAATCACTTTCGACTATTAAAAAGGGCAATAACTCTTTGAATTTACAATCGAATGAGCCCTTTTTCAAGTTTCTACGACAAAGATTTCAATAAAAACCTTATATGCCCGCAGGGCATAACTTATAACCCTTGCCCTGAAGACTGTGGGGGGAGTGTCCTGCTCAAAGAACTGAAGTTTAAACTGTGTGAAACAAAATGGATATCTCAAAATTTTGATTGGATGTGTTTGGGGAAACGGTAGGCGTGTAAGGGGTGTTAGTTGCCTTCCAAGTACTTTCGACTATTAAAAGGGGCACTAACCATTTCAATTTCTAATCGAATGAGCCCTTTTTGAAGTTTTTACGACAACGCGTCCTATGAAAACCTTATATTGCCCAAGGGTATAACTTACAACCCTTGCCCTGAGGGCTGTGAGGGGGTTGTCATCCTCAAAGATCTAATTTACAGAACTTAAAACTAGTTTGAATAAAATGGCTATCTCAAAATTTTGATTGGATGAGTTTGAGGAAAAGGTGGGCGTGAGAGGGGGGTTAGTTGCTCTAGGAGTGTCCTCCTCAAAAAGATATTTTCGATCTGGAAATCAACTACGCTGAACAAAATGGCTATCTCAAAATCTTGATTGGATCTTTTTGGGGGAATGATGGGCATGGGGGGCTAGTTGCCCTCCAATCACTTTCGACTATTAAAAATGCCACTAGCCATTTGAATTTCCATTCGAATGAGCCTTTTTTGAAGTTTCTATGACAACGCCTTCAATAAAAACCTTATATGCCCCCAGGGCATAACTTAAAACCTCTGCCCCGAGGGTTGTAGGGAAGTGTCCTCCTCAAAAAGATATTTTCTATCTGTAAATCAACTACGCTGAACAAAATGGCTATCGCAAAATTTTGTTTGGATGTGTTTGGGGGAATGATGGACGCGGGGGGGATAGTTGCCCTCCAATCACTTTTGACTATTAAAAAGGGCACTAGCTACTCCAATTTCCAAACGAATAAGCCCTTTTCGAAGTGTCTACGACTACTCTTTCGATACAAATGGAGAAAAAAGAAGAAGAAAAAAGAAAACTAAATAATACATTGTGCCTATATCGTTTTTTACTTAGGCAGCGCTATCGTGCTGCCTATGAAAGGTAGGCAAGGCATATTTTACATTTTTGGAAATTAGAATCATACCGGAGTTTAAATTATTCGACAGAATGATTTGACAGAATGGTGATTTTAAATATATAAGCTCCATCAAGTTTAGTCCTACCCATCAAAATTTAAGAACCTTAGAAAATGTGCTTTATTTTCGAAAAAAGGGGGACCCCCCCCCAGACACACACGCACAAGTCATAGAATCTTAATGAAAATCACAGATTTACCTCATCATAGAACCCATCTGTAGAGGTTTGAAGCTCTTATCTGCACAAATATGGAATTTTGTATTTTTTACCAGAAGAAAGATCACGGATCCGTGTTATTTTTTTCCCAGGGGTGATTGTGTCAACCCAGTGGTCCTAGATATTTTGCGAGAGGGCTCATTCGGACGAAAACTTAAAGTTCTAGTGCCCTTTTTAAGTGACCAAAACATTGGAGGGCAACTAGGCCCCCTCCCGCACTCATTTTCTTTCCAAAGTCACCGAATCAAAATTTTGAGATAGCCATAATGTCTTTGATGACAACCTAATCACCCACAGTCCCCGGGGGAAGGGCTGAAAGTTATGAACTTGGCCCATTGTTTACTTATAGTATTGTTTATTGGTAAGTATACAGGCATTTTCTGTGGGATTTTTTCTGGTGGGGGGTCGGGGGAATGAGTTGCACGGGAGGATATTTTATTAGAGGAGTTTATCATGGGGAAGAGAATTACCATGAAGGGGCGCTGGATTTCCCAGCATTATTTAAAAAACGATCAGAAATTTAATAAAAAACAGTTTTTTTCAACTGAAAGTAAGGAGTAACATTACAACTTAAAACGAAGAGAAATTATTACGCATATGAGGGTGTTCATCTCCTCGTCAATACCTCGTTTTTTACGCTAAAGCATTTTTAGTTATTTCAAAAGATCTATCTTTTCTTATTAAACGGCTTTTGTGATTCAGGGGTAATTCTTAACAATTGAAACAAAATTCAAACTTTAGCGTAACAAGCGAGGTATTGACGAAGTGTCACACCCCCTCTTATTATACCCTCTCACTCTTATATGAGGAAGATCACTCCCATCATCAATACCTCGTTCTTTACGCTAAAGATCGAATTTTGTTAAATTATGGCCGATCTAAGCCATAAATTGTTTGTGTTATTTTCTGGCCTTTATTTTCTTAGCATTTAATTTTACCTTAAGCAGCTTCATAACTATGATTTTATGTGATAATAAGCCAGAGATAGTGTATGTCCTTGGCTTGTGCTTGTTATTGCCTGTTATTGGCCTGGGGGCATATATGGGTCTTATGGAAGGGATACTCGTATTAACTTCAAAGAGGGATCATTTGATTGGAAATTGAAAGTTCTAGTTCATTTTTTAATAGTCAAAAGAGATTGGAGTGCACCTAGGCACCTTATAAGCCAAAGATAGTGTATGTCCTCGGCTTGTGTTTGTTATTAAATACAAAAACAATTTATTCCAACTGAAAGTAAAGAATAACATTTTAAACTTAAAAAGAACATAAATTATTGCGTTTATCTTTTAAAGATCTTTTCTTTCACTCATCTGAGAATTGCTCAACTTGTGACTTCCATATTCATAAAAATATTTTTGACCCCTTTGGCCGTTTTGTTACTATGCCTTACAAAATTAGTTCCGCAAATACCGCGAATTTAATTTACGTGGGAGAATCTTTCCATGAAGAAATTCCTCATGGGGAAAGGGAATTTTCTATGAAGGGGGAGCTGAACTTCCTGACATTATTTAAAAATTATTAGCAATTAAACAAAAAACAAGTTTTTTCAACTGAAAGTAAGAAGCAGCATTAAAACTTAAAACAAACAGAAAATATTAGGTATATGAAATGGGTTGCCTCTCTTCTTTTTTTTAACAATTAAAATAGGTTATTATTCTAATTAAACATCCTTTATGATTCAGGAGTCATCCTTATGCAACTGGAACAAAAATCAAACTTAGGTTATAATCAGGTTATTATTAGTTTAAAAAAAGTAAAATTAACATGTAAATTTTGTTTTAATTATTCACGTACGGTCAGCCAAATTAAAAACCTGCATTAATTCAAAAACGTTCAGAAATTAGACAAAACAGTAAGTTCTTTAACTGAAAATAAGGAGCGACATTAAAACTTACAACGAACAGAAATTATTCCGTATATGAAAGGGGCTATCCCCTCCTCAACGTCCAGCTCTTTACGCTAAAGTCTTTTATTTGTTTCATAAAGTAGAGTTGTGAGAAAGAGTCAAACTTAGTCAAAATCAATGAGCTGCTGCCCCAGATGTAGACCCAAAGAAGCACTGACCAAAGGCCTTATTTTAGACCCCAATTTTTCTTATGACCCTCTAAATATTTTACAATATGCTCATCTTCATCATCCCCATCTCCCTAGTTACTCAATCATAAATTTCCTAATGAGCAAAGCAAACTCCCTTTATAGCTGTATTGTAAGCTATTGCTTTTTTTTCTTAGCCTCTGGAAAACTTACTTATTTACATTTAGGTCTTTCCACACAGGCTGGCACATAAGGTGATGACGGTGTCTCTCCACGTTGACCTCTCGAGTGCTGTGACCAAAGATCTTCCATTGACGATCCGAACAGTGTAGCATCCATCTCCAGACATCATCCTACTGCAGTTTTTTTGCAGTCCACGCCTGCTGATCCTGAGAGGAACCCAGCTCTACACATTGCGAAGGTGGCAACCCTTCCCTATTAACACCATGTGACCTCAGCATCGCCATCAAACACTTTTCTCACGAGCGGATTTTTCGTTTTCTCACTCACGAGCGGATTTCTCACTCACGAGCGGATTTTTCGTTTTTTCACGGATGAAACTTTTTGTAGTCTTGACAGTCCAGGAAATTCTAAATATGGATCTGGGACAATTGTTCTCAAACCTCTTGGTTCATTCTCCCTGCTGCTTAGTTAACGCCCAAAATTTACATTTGTTTATTAGTATGGAGAGAACATTACTACTAAGAAACTACTACTACTACTAGTACCACTAGCCAAAAAGTGACTAGGATAGAAGCCTTATTTCAAAGCAGGACGATATATTATATGTCTATTAATGAATGTATACATGTGAATAAATACATAATAAATGTATATATAAAACTATGTATACAATAAAATGAGGGTTTTTTTCACCACAACATTTGAAATAATCAAACATTAGTTCCATTTTCCGCCATAATAGCTGCTGTAATCGACGGTACATAATAATAACAATAATAACATTCTGTATTTAAGAGCCTTTTAAATCCATATACAAAAAAAAGACTAATACTGAAGAAAAATTACACTCCATTTGACATCCTTCCCTTCAATACAAATTTTCTGCTGCCACAATATAACAGAGAAACCTAAACCTCAAAAACCCACGAAGCAGCCTATATTCCCCTTCTTGGATAATTGATTCCCTTAAATGAGAAAGCTGCTTACACCGGAGGAGGAAATGGCCCAACCCATAATCATTCTCCCGACAACTCAAGCAATCACACCCGGCCTCCGGACCTTCCCTCATTTTCCTTACAACCTTACCATAAAATTGGAAGAGAATTAGCTCGAATCTCAATTCACATCCTCAGATATTTAATGGGCAATCCCAGCTTAAAATAAAAATCCTGTCCAAAGTTCTCTTTTACTTCTCTATACAAGATATGACATGAAGATTTATCCACAGCTGATTGCCATTGTTGCACTTCTCGGTCTTCAAGGCTTGCACTAAATTCCTTGAAGAGCTTTTCATGATCTTCTGGCCCTTTTCTTTTCTCCCACGAACTTGAAAATCCATTCTCATCTAATATCCATATTAGTAATTTTAATCATGCGCTCGATGACCTACAAATACCGGGGGATTTGATTCTTGGCATCCTCTTCCCTCCTAATTAGCCAAATGTTTCCCTAGACTGGCATAATGAACAACTGTTATTAAAATATCGGCCAAAAAAAATGCAGAAAATATACAAAATTAAGAGCAAGAGCATATTTAGGGGGGGGGGAGTGGTTAAACCTTCTGAAATATACAATAAGTATAAAACATATTTATATAATTTATGGTATTGTCATTAAATTAACACCATCGCGGGAGGATCCTCTATAGCAGAACAACTGCAACAGGGCGTAAAATCCAGATCTTTTAACAACAGCCTCTGCAAAGGGCTGCCTCGTCCCTTTGGGGTACCTGCAAAACTGGGGACCTTGCAGTCAACTCTATTCCCACTTGAGGAGTGGCGCCCCTTGAGGAAATTATAGTCTAGTAAACGACACGGCATTCGCACGGGATTCTGATTAATGGATTGTTCTTTAGGGCTTCGTCTGTTTTGACGGGCTTTTTCGGGCTGAAAAACCCTTCCTAGCTAATTTATCTACTATGGACTGCCTCTCCGTAGTAGTATAATATCTGTAGGCATGAATATACAATGAGTCGGAGATAATAGGCTTGAAATTATCTGTTCAGGATTTTGACTCTTATTGATAGAAGAGCATCGTCAAGTGCTGACAACCATGCTGTGACCAAAATGGGCCCAGGATTGCACAAAGCCTCAATTGATACTGGAGGTCCCAGGGACTTCTTGCTGTGTCGTTCTAAGCCGGCTTAAGCACTTCGGTGTAGACTTGAGAAGATATGTGATCCCAGTCCTGCCCTGGTATCCGGAATCATTGCTTTTCCTGTGGCCAAAATAGTTTCAATGATTTAAAGAACATCAAAATTGGAACTTGGAATGTTACGACGTTAAAAAATGACCATCGTATCGACATTTTGAAAGACAATTTCAGAGGATTCGCAATGGACTTATTAAGGGTTTCAGAAACTCATGTCCCAGGGGTAGGAAGCATGAAATCAGGTGATATAGAATTTGTTTACTCAGGTAGAAAGGGTGGGGTACATAGACAGGGAGTAGGGTTCATGATGGAAAAGGAAGCTGCAAACTCTTGTTTAGGCTGGGAAGGTATTATTAATAGAACACTAATTGCTCATTTTATGACTAAAAAGTTCAGGGCATCAGTTATAGGAGTATACGCCCCTGTAGAACCGACTGACGGAGATACTAGTGACTCAGATGAATTTTACTAACAGTTACAGGAGCAAATAGAGAGGGTCCCAGGGAGAAATATGATGATTATACTAGGAGATTTTAACGCCCAGATGGGTAGAAATAGGGATAGACCGTAGCCAAGTCTAGGTAAATCTGATGTAGGAAAAGAAAACAGTAACGGATACAGACTTTTGCAATTTTGTTAACAATCTAGTTATAACCAATACGGTGTTTGGTCATAAAATGAACCATAAGTTAACATGGTATTCACGTGATGTGACAGCAAACCTTATTGATTATGTTATAGTAAACCGAAGACTGGCAGGATCAATACAAGATGCTAGGGTATTTAGGAGTGCTGTTATTGATGTTAAAAGTAAAGACCACCATCTAGTAGCGTCTTGGGTTAACTAAAACTGAAATTTCGGAAGGGTAACTACCTTCCGGGAAGTTTTGGTGTTTGTAGACTCCAGGATGAGAATTTGAGAGAAAATTTCCAGGAACAGTTGAATGCCAAGCTTAGGAGTTTAAAAAAGATAATTTCTTAAACCACATTGGCCTGACATCACATAAAGAAAGAAAAACGAGCAAAAATGGGGTTTTTATAGGCCAAATGAAGATACTGAAAAAAACAAAGCGAATTTAGGTCTCAAAGGGTGTCTGCAAGAAATGGATTAATTAAAATCCGAAATCAAATGACATAATTCTCCAACTTATTTAATTGCTGGTTCTTTTTTTTTCGAGTGAATGAATTGTTTCCTTGTCTTTGTCAGTTGTTCGCTAGTATCCGTCGATGGCAGTTAATTTTTTTGGATTTTGTGCAAATAGCAGATATTGGCGAATAACTCGCTTTTATGGTTCTTGGGTAGTTGGTTTTAATTCTTTTAATTTTTGGCTTTTATTGATACATCGTTTCGTTTCGCGCTGAAGAAGAGAGGCGTTTGTCCTCTCGAAATATTCGCTTTGCTTTTTTAAGTATCTTCATTTGGCCTATAGAAACCTCATTTTTTCTCGTTTTTATTTCTTTATGTAAGAGTTTAAAATTTTACAATTTTGAAGATGGTTGGAATAATTTTAGAAAATGATTTGTGAACTTGCTGAAGGTGTCTTAGGGAAGAAAGCTAGGACTGCAGCTAAGAATATTAGTGAAAAAGCTTTATGTTTAATAGAAATGAGAAGGGACTTGCACAAGACTTATCCGATTGATGGATCATATGGAAACAAAAGGAATTTAAAGAACATGGGGAAAACATTAAAATATGAACTAAGGAGGTGCGAAGTTGAGGCCATGGATAAAATTGCCGAGGACCTGGAAGATGCATCTAGACGGTATAATAGTAAAATATTGTACTGGCATGTTAATTAATTGAGAGGGAGTAGTCAATCCGGACATGTCCCAGTTAAAAATAGGAACGAGGTCATAATTAGTGATAAGAAAAGGGTTGAAGAGAGATGGGCAGAACATTTTGAGAATTCGCTAAACCGAGATAGATTTGCAGGAAAAGATATAGAGGAAAATGAAAAAGTTCATGATATCTTGGATGCGAAGGAAGATTTGTTTTCCGAGGAAGAATTAGTGACAGTACTAAAAGGATTGAAAACTAATAAGGCTCCAGGTGCTGATAGTGTGGTAAATGAGTTTTTTAAATATGGCAGCTCTGAGATTAGAAATAGGTTACTGAAGACTATGAATATGATTTTTGAAAAAGGGGAAGTACCTAACGATTTTAGGAAAACCTTAATTAACCCACTTTATAGGATAGGTGATAAGAGTGAGTTTGGGAATTATCCAGGCATTATTCTGGTCTCTGTAGTAAGCAAATTACTTAGTAATATGATACTTTTACTTAGTAAGACTGAGAGATGCTGTAGACAAAGTTTTAAGAGAAGAACAGTGCGGTGTTTAGAAAAGGTAGAGGATGTGTCGACCAAAATTTTACCCTTAGGTTAATAATTGAAAAGTACCTGGCTTGTCAAACTCCTTTTGTCCTCAGTTTTATAGATTATGAGCAAGCATTCGATTCTATTGATAGAAGAGCTTTAGCAAAGGTTTTATCCTTGTATGGAATACTAGACAAATACATTAAAGTGACTATGTACGACTATGTCATATAATACATTATATGACTATGCTATGTACGAGGATAACACTGCTGCGGTTAAGGTAGGAAATGAGGTTATCAACTGGTTTTGTATTAAATCAGGAGTTAAGCAGGGTTGTGTTGTATCCCCCTCTATATGGATTATTTTGATGGATTTTGTCTTAAGAGATAATATAAGATAAGATTTATTCATAATCAATTAATCATACAAGAAAATACATTGTGCTAATCCCCCAAAGGCTCCTAGGCCTGTAATAGAGGGGGAATACATACCGTTTAAATCAAACACTAAATCAATAGAAAAACATTAAAATAGGCCTACATTGAATAATCCAATCAATACATACAATCCAATCAAAACACTCCTAATCCCCCTCGAAAGGTTCCATGGCCAGGGATACAAGGAGGAAAAGCACAGGAAAGGCAATGGGAGACCACGGAATCGAATGGGGAGGAAAAACTCTCCTGGACCTAGATTATGCTGATGATTTAAGCATCCTAGATGATAGTATGAGCAAAATGAATGAAGTTTTAGAAGTTTTGCGAGTTCAGGGTGCTCAGGGTGTTTTTTCACAGTTAAAAAAAGTTTGGAAGAATAGGTAGATAAGTGTGCAAACCAACATTAGAATATTAGAAGCTACAGTGATGACAGTGGTCAAATATGGCTCTGAAGCATGAGTGCTCCGAAAAGCGGATGAATATTTGCTAGATACTTTCCAGAGAAATTGCTTACGGATTGTTATGGGCACTGTTTACGGATTGTTCTGGGTACGGATTGTTCTGGGTACTTGGAAACTGGGGGTCAAATATAGCTCGGAAGCAGATGAAGCTCCGAAAAGCCGATGAAGATTTTCTAGATGTTTTCCCGAGAAATTGCCTGCGGATTGTTTCGGGCACCCGGCTGACTGACCGTATTTCAAACAGTAGGCTGTATAACATATGTGGTTCAATACCGCTTTCTAGGGCTTTAATGAAAGAAAGGTTAAGGTGGCTAAGGCACGTTATGCGGATGAAGGATGAAAGATTGCCGAAGATTGTCCTTTTTGGCCAACCGTCTAGGGCTAAACAAAAAGCAGTTTGCCCTCGTCTGGGGTGGGAGGACGTCATAAAGCAAGATTTAAATGAAATGGAAACTTCGTGGGAGGGTGTAAAAAGGGAGGCTTTGAATAGATTGGGATGGAGGAGGAGCGTGGGTAGCTTTGTTGGCCTCAGGTTGCTTGGTGCTGCAGTGAGTTGTTAGTAGTAGTATATAATTTATTGTGTTGATCGTTGTATGGATTAATATATCCATAGATCAAAATTTATAACTGAAGACATAGGAATTATTCCTTATTTCTGTCTAAGAACACAATTTATCACTTCATCTGGCAATAAATTGTTGAGTGATATTCACACTTTTTATGAAAAATAAATTATCTTAAAAATTTTTCAAATGGGAATTATTTTTCCGCATTATTAAAGTTCATGGGCTTCATCAAGTGGGGGGGGTAGGGGGGCATGACGGGGCCATGGCCATCCTGGAAATTTGGGACTATAAAGTAATTATAAGGAAACCAGTATGATTTGGTTGGAGTAAAAAAAAATCATAGTAATAAATGGTAAGCAAATAACGACCGTTGTCAAAAACGAAAGTATAAGAACCTAACTATTGATAACATCATAGGCAGCACGCTAGCGCTGCCTAAGTAAAGAACGATGTGGGCACAATGTGTTTTTTTTCTTCTCCATACCCGGGCACTTCGTATCCAAGGAGTTGTCGTAGAAACTTCAAAAAGGGCTCATTCGATTGGAAATTAGAGTGACTAGTGCCCATTTTAATACTCGAAAGTGAATGGAGGGCAACAAGCCCCCCCCCCACGCCAATCATTCCCCCAAACACATCCACTCAACATTTTGAGATAGCCATTTTGTTCAGCGTAGTTGATTTCCACATAGAAAATATCTTTTTGAGGAGGACACTCCCCCACAACCCTCAGGGCAAGAGTTTAAAGTTATGCCCTGAGGGCATATAAGAGCAATGTTGGCACAATGTACCCTTTATTATTTTTTTCCTTTAGAGCAGGGCACTTTATATGGAAGGGGTCCTCGTAGAAACTCCGAAAAGGGACTCATTCGATTGGAAATCGAGAGTTCTAGGGCCCTTTTTAATAGTCGAAAGTGACTGGAGGGCAACTAAACCCCCCCCCACCCACACACCAACATTCCCCCAAACACATCCAATCAAAATTTCGAGATAGCCATTTTTTTCAACGTAGTTGATTTCCAGATAGAAAATGTGTTTTTGAAGAGGACACTCCCCCAGAACCCTCAAAGCAAGAGTTTTAAGTTATGTCCTGGGGGAATATAAGGTTTTTATAGAAGGCGTTGTCGTAGAAACTTTAAAACAGGCTCATTCGATTGGATATTCGAAGGGCTAGTGCCCTTTTGAATGGTCGAAAATGATTGGAGGGCAACTAGCCCCCCCACGCCCATCATTCCCCCAAATACATCCAATAAAAAGTTTGAGACAGCTATTTTGTTCAGCGTTGTTGATTCCTATATAGAAAATATGTTTTGAGGAGGACACTCCCCCGCAACCCTCAGGGCAAGGGTTTTAAGTTATGCCCTGGGGGCATATAAGGTTTTTTTTAGAACGAGTTGTCGTAGAAACTTAAAAAAAAGCTCCTTCGATTGGAAACTCAAAGTGCTAGTGCTCTTTTCAATAGTCGAAAGGGATTGGAGCGCGACTAGCCCCCCCAAGCCCATCATTCCCCTAAACACATCCAATTAAAATTTGAGATAGCCATTTTGCTCAGCGTAGTTGATTTCCAGATAGTAAGTATGTTTTTGAGGAGGACACTCCCCTACAACCCTCGGGGCAAGGGTTTTAAGTTATGCCCTGAGGGCGTATAAGAACGATGTTAGTACAATGTACAATGTATCATTTTTTTTTCCTTTACAGAAGGGCACTTCATGCGAAAGGGGTCGTCGTAGAAATGGCAAAAAGGGCTCATCCGATTGGAAATTGAGAGTTCTAGTGCCCTTTTTAATAATCAAAAGTGATTGGAGGGCAACTAGCCGCCCCACGCCCATCCTTCCCCCAAACACATCCAATCAAAATTTGAGATAGCCATTTTGTTCAGCGTAGTTGATTTCCAGATAGAAAATATGTTTTTGAGAAGGAAACACCCCCCCCCCAATCCTAAGGGCAAGGGTTTTAAGTGATTGGATAGCAACTATCACCCCTCTCACGCCCACCATTTTCCTAAACACCTCCAATGAAAATTTTGCAGGCGAAACTATAAAGTCTTAAAAAACGAAAAGATTTAAAGTATTATTTTCTTTTTCCCTGAAAAGACTATGCCAATGTAAAATGAACATAAATTAATTTAAAAAAAAATTTCCACAAAATAAGTTTTTCAAGGAAAAGTAAAGAACTCCATTAAACAAAAAATTAGCAAAAATAAAATCAAATAATCTACCAAGCGGGAAACTACCACAAATCAACATCGATAAATAAATGAAAACCAAAACGAACTGAAATTAACATAAGTTGGGCACAAAACTCCTATGCCTTCCCAAGGCCAGAAAAAAATTTGTACTTTACTAAAAAAATACAAGTGAATGTGCATTGTCAGTTTAATACACATATACTGATATTTAGTAATCAAAATGTTTATATTATTTGATTTATTAAAGTTATAAAAGTAAAAACATTTATATTTTTTCAGTAAAGTGAAAATTTTGTTCTGGATTTGGGAAGGCATAGGGGTTTTGGGCAAACATTCCACATTTTTGCAGATATGAGCTTGAAACCTCTATAGCATTGTCCTTTGATGCGCTGGATCTGACGGTGTGACTTTCATTAAAATTTTATGGACTTTATGGGGGTCTTTACCCCTTTTTTACAAAATCAGACAAGTTTTCTCAGGCTCTTAGCTCTTGATGGATAAGACTAAACTTAATGATACTTATATATTTAGAATTAGCATAGTAAGCCAATTATTTTGATATATGTTTTGCTATTGAAATTCCGTTATTTAAAGTTTTGGTTACTATTGCGCCGGGTCGCTTCTTACTTACAGTTCAGTACCACGAATTGTTTGAATACACACACACACACATATATATATATATATATATATATATATATATATATATATATATATATATATATATATATATATATATATATATATATATATATTTTTATATATATATATATATATATATATATATATATATATATATACTGCTGATGCCATTAAGGCTCACCTTAGGAAAAGGTTGTTGCTGTAGTAGCTGATAATGGAGCAAATGTAGTTCGGGCCGTAAAGGATGCTGCATCCCTAGTAGGTACAGAATGGACAGATGATTCGTGCTTCGCACATATTCTAAACTTGATGTGGGGGGAGGGGGCGCTATTAATGATACTGCTGAATTGTTGCCTCTCGTCCAAAACACTAGAAATATTTTCAGCTTTTTCAGACGTAGTGTTGTAGCCACCGACAAGTTGCCCTAGGTTCAAATCTCTCTTGACTGTGTTTGCACCAAAAAACAAAACCTGATGTGACCACTAGATGGAATTCACTGCTCCACTATGTTGTGTAGTCTACAAGATTTGAAAGAGTAGGTAACAACCTCGCTTGTGCTTCTCGGTAAAGTTGACCTCATACTCACTGATAGTGAGTGGGGTGTTATTTCAAACTTGATTGCCGTGCTTACAGCCTTTGAAGAGGCAACTATTGAGCTCTCTTCTAAAATCTATCCCCGTCTCGAAAGTCCTGCCTTTGTCTAAGATTTTGAGACGCCACATTGTTCAGGTAGATTTTTGAGGATTTTGAGATTTGGCTGATGAGCTTTGAAAGGCTTTGCTGAATAAAATGCATTGTCAGGTAAGCCTTGGTCAAATCATACCCGTCAAAATTGCCCAATATCTTGACCCACGTTTCAAGAAAATCTATATTTAAGCTGACGATCCTCTACAAGTTGAGAGTAAAATTACAAAAACGAGATAGATTTGGCCTTGCTGGCTGCTGAATCTCGATCAGAAGATGTAAGTACCATCGCAGCCCCTGCGATGCAGTCATAACAGAATCAAGCCAGTTTGTAGGGTTCACACGATGAAGTCCTTATAGTCAATGCAGGACATGCTTCGACAGCAGCCGAAATTATCATGGCTCTGCAAACTTTCAATAGTTAACAGTTTCCAGAGAAACTTGTCCACTCAAGTGGTGGAAGTCTCGTGTTATGGGGTCCCAAAAACATCAGTTCAAAATTGCTATGAAATTCTTGTCTGTGCCCGTTACCAGTGTCCCTTCTGAAAGAGTATTTTCTAAGGCTGGTCAGATAATCACTGAACGGCGGAACCAACTCTCAAGGAAAAATATTGATATGCTGATATTTTTAAATAGCCAGTAGTTTCTGTTACTTTTTTCTTGAGCCCGAATAATTCCAAATCTAGGTTTTTATTACATTTATTTACATAATTGAAGTCTATTTTTATTATTTGATTTTATAGTATTTGAATTTTGAAAAAAAGCTGTACAAAATACCTTTTCTTTACCATTTGTGTTACTGAACTTCAGAAAATGCATAAAATAGGCAAAAACTGATCGAAATATCGACATGGATATATCGAATAACGAAATTGAAAATATCGATATATAGATATATCGATTGATAAAGTATCGTTCAACACTACTATTGACTATCAATTTCAAATCCAACTGAAGCTGTATAATAGTGAATGCGTTTTATTCAACTTAAAAATAAAATGATTGACTAAAAATGATGTAAGAAATAGCAATTGGGAAACTACATTCGAAATGATTTAATCTCATTTCATAAAGACGATACCTTTTTTGTCAACATATGAAGAATTGTGTACATTGCAATTGCATCTGTCTGGTTTTTATGCAAAGTAACAAAAGAGACGAAAATTAACGAACAAGAGAGTAGCGAAGAACTATGGTATGCAAAGTAATATTTGGCAGAGAAAGTCACTGGTGATAAATCCCTAAGGGTGGCACCGTGAATGATGATTTTCAGGGATTCGGGGAACCACATTTTTTTCGGGGTGATGCATAGATTTTCGGGGAAATACTCGAAAGTTTCGGGATAGTGCAAGTCCTGCTTGATTTATAATTGGGAAAATCTAAATACTAAACCACACGAGAAAGAAAAGCTCCGACTTTGCAGTTGACGCAATAAATAATTGCCGCAAAATTAATTCAAAGTAAGCCGAACGCCACCACCTCTGCCGGCTGCAGCGCGCCTGCGGCACGCCGGTGGCGTAGCGAAACTTTGGCAGCGGTCAACCGGGCCTCTCGTTGGTGGCGTTCGGTCGATCCGCCGGCGTGGCACCGGGGTCTAGACATGATGCCTTATTCTGATTCCTCTTGCGAATCTTTTTCTCGACTTCTAGGGGAGTGATTATCGGGATTTCGTTCAGTGTTTCGTCGAATTGCTGAAGAGATCGATGTTTAGAGCAGATTTCGGCAAAGTAGGAGTTTATTTCGTCTACTGAAAAGGGTCTCCCCTCTTGATCAAGACCTTTGGAATTCCGAGATTGAGAACCGATTAGTTTCTTGACTGTATTGCGGAATTTCTTAGGGTCTGTCTTCGAAAGTTGTTCAACTACTTTGGCTCCATACTGTTGGCGGGCGGGCCGACAGTTGTTCACACAACTGTCCATTCCGTAGCTTCCTTGCCTCATTCTGGTACCCTTTGTCAAACAGTTGGCCAGGTTCGTTTAAAGCGCCAATGTTTGGGCCGACGAAGTTCCTTTTGTGGTTGACAGTGTAATGTGCAAATCCTTCTTTGTAAAAAAAAAAAAAAAAAAAAAAAAAAAAAAAAAAAAAACGATAATAAATAAATAATGAAAAAATCAATAAGAAATAGGTCAGGTATATAACATACAAGTACCAATCTTTCCTTAAATTCTTACGATAGGTCATAATGCTTTAGCATGATCTCAAAGAGGTCCATATCGTTCTTTCCTTAAGAATTTTCAAACTGACGAAATTCTTCCCTGGTGCTTGGTCTTTTTCTTTATTCCAGACCATCAAAATATAAATTTTTCATTTTTTTAACTTTTGATTTTTAGTGGGTTATGCTTGATAAATAGATAAATGCTTTTGCCTGGCTATTGGAAGCTGGAAGTGACTGTAGCGTGAAAGCAAGGAAAAATGAAATCACTTATAGATGAACAAATAATAAAAGCACGAAGAACAATAGGGAAATCTTTTTGCAAGACAGTGGAGATAATTTGAATGAATATTTCGGCCCTATGTCTAAGGGCCGTCCTCAGCAAGACAAAAATATATAAAAGAAAAGTAACTCACAACAACATGCGACCAACAAAACCAATTTTTTTTTTTTTTTTCAAAACAGTCCTAGCATCCTTACTTCAGAGAAGTTCAACCAGGGCTGATAAAAAGTAAGGTAAAACAAGGCGATTCAATGAGATGAAAGAAAAAATAATTTGAAAACACGTTCTTATTGCTAATCCAGCCTTTTTGGCAGCTAACCTCAAAGATTATAGATACCCTTTACAACAATCAAAAAAAGGTTAATTCTCCCGCCAATAAAAAACCAGATAATTTGTATGACCTAAAAATACTATCTAATATCCGCGAAGATTCATCCATTATTATAACTAAAGAAGATAAAAGCAATTCTCTGGTTGGCATGGATTCGACAGATTACGACACAAAAATTTATTCTCATCTAAATGACGAGACAACATAAACAACTATAACCCACGATCATACTGATCAATTTGCAAACAAAATTACAAATGAATTAAAAAGTTTAAAACAAAATGGTAAAATCACCCCACAGCTATATAATAATTTTTTCCCCGCGGTAGCTTTTGCCCAAAGTTTTATGGTCTACCAAAATTACACAAGCAAGGCATTCCTTTGAGGCCCATAGTAGCTTGTACGAAAGCACCCACATCCAATATTGGGAAATGGTTATGTACAGCCCTTAAACCTTTGCTTTACTCTCAAAAATCATATAAATTCGGTAGATTTAGTTGAAAAACTCAAAAACGTAAATATCTCAGAAAATACAATTATAAGTAGCTTTGACATTGTTTCAATGTATACAAATATTGATGTCACAGTATCTGAACAATTACTAGAAAATAAAACCAAAGAAAATTATCACTTAATAGAAGCTTCAACAGCAGGAATAGATTGTGATGTCTTAATGACTTTGGTTAAACTATGTGACAAGTATTCAATGTATTTCCCATTCTGTAATTCTTTTTACCAGCAAATTAATGGCCTAGCGATGGGCGTGCCTCTCTCCGGGTCACTGGCGAATATTTATGTGGAACATGTTGAAAATTGTGCAGTAGATTCTCTGGAACTATGGGGGAAATGAGCTTAAGGGTTTTTTAGATCACCTTAATACATACGATGGAAATTTACAGTTTACTTTAGAAATCGAAATCGCAAATAAAATCCCATTCCTAGATGTGTAAGTTACTCGTAGCTTCGATAAACTCAATTTTACAATTTATAGAAAAACAACACAAAAACAATAGATATTTGCATTTTAAATCAAACCACCATCCTTATACTAAAGTTTTTTTTATTGTTTTTAAAAAAATAGAGTTGTGAGAAAGTCAAACTTTAGCGTAAAGAGCGAGGCATTGAGGAGAGGACAGCCCCTTTCATATACATAATAATTTCTGTTCGTTTTAAGTTTTAACGTCGTTCCTTACTTTCAGTTAAAAAAAACTTGTGTTTTTTATTTAATTTTTGAATGTTTTTGAATTAATGCAGATTTTGATTTTGGCTCACCGTACATGAATAATTACAACAAAATTTTCATATTAATTTTACTTTTATTTGGTTAAATGGCTTTCTCGAAACTTGTTTAATTTTATTTACGAACTTTTTATTAGTAATAAATATACGTAACTTACAGATTAACTTATGTAACGAACTTCTATATTCATAGATTTTTAATACGTATATTGGGGGGTTCGCCCCCTAGTCAATATCTCGCTCCTTACGCTAAAGTTTAAATTTTGTTTCAATTCTTTAAAAATTACTCCTTAATAACAAAGGCCGTTAATTAGAATAAATAGCTCTTATGAAAGTAATAAAAAATCTTTGGCTTAAAGAGCGAGGTATTGAATAGGGGGCGAACCCAACCATATACGTAATAATTTCTGTTCATTTTAATCTTTGATGTTGCTCCTTACTTTCAGTTGAAAAGCTTTTTTTTTTAATTTAATTTCTGATCCTTTTTTTAAATAATGCTGGGAAATCCGGAACCCCCTTCATAGCAATGTCCCTTCCCCCATGAAAACTTCCTTTATGGGAAAGATCCTCCCATATAACCCCCGACACCCCCCCTCCCCCACCACCAGAAAAAAATCCCCCCTGAAAACGTCTTTTTACTTCCCAATAACCAATTCTATATGTTAACATTGGGTGAAGTTCATAACTTTCAGCCCCCCCCCGGAGACTTCGGAGGATTAAGTCTTCCTAAAAGACATAGGTATCATATATTAGACCATGCTGAACAAATTGGCTATCTCAAAATTTTGATCGGGTGACTTTGGGAAAAAATGTGCGTTGGAGGGAGCCTAGTTGCCCTCCATTTTTTCTGTCACTTAAAAAGGGCACTAGAACTTTTAATTTCTGTTCCAATGAGCCCACCACGATATTCTAGGACCACTGGGTCGATACGATCACCCCTGGAAAAAAATCAAATAAACACACATCCGTGATCTTTCTTCTGGCATAAAATACAAAATTCCACATTTTTGCAGATAGGAGCTTGAAACTTCTATAGTAGGGTTCTCTGATGCACTGAATATGATGGTGTGATTTTCATTAAGGTTCTATAACTTTCAGGGGGTCTTTCCAGGGACGTACGCAGGGGGAGGGGTCTCCGGGCCCGGCCTCCCCCCCCCGAAATCTCACGATTTTTTTCATTTCCCCATAATTTTCTGATTTTTCTCACAGAATAATGGGTTTGAAGGATTTGGCCCCCCCCCCGAAACAAATTGCCCCCCCCGAAAGAAATTCCTGCGTACGTGCCTGGGTCTTTCCCCCTTTTTCGAAGATCAGCCAAATTTTCTCAGGCGCGTAATTTTTGATTGGTAGAACTAAACTTGATTAAACTTATATATTTTAAATCAAAATTAAGAGATGATTCTTTTGATGTATCTGTTGGTATCAAACTCCCGTTTTCAAGAGTTTCGGTTACCATTGAGCCGGGTCGCTCCTTACTTACAGGTCGTTACCACGAACTGTTTGATTAATCAAAAAACAAGTTTTTTTTAAGTTAAAGTAAGGAGCGACATTAAAACTTAAAAGGAACAGAAATTATTCCGTATATGAAAGAAGCTGTCCCCTCCTCAACGCCTCGCTCTTTACGCTAAAGTTTTTATTATTGTTCTAAAAAGTAAAATTTTGTGACAGAGTCAAACTTTAGCGTAAAGAGCGAAGAGGGAATTTGAAATCCCTCTTACGATATTCTAGGACTACTGGATCGATACGATCATCCCTGGGGAAACAAAAAAAAACAAACAACAAACAAACAAATAAACACGCATCTGTGATCTTTCTTCTGGGAAAAACACACAAAATTGCACATTTCTGCAGATAGTAACTTGAAACTTCTATAGTAGGGTTCTCTAATACACTGAATCAGATGCTGTGATTTTATTAAAGTTCTATGACTTTTAGGGTTTGTTTCTCTCTTTTTTCGAAAATAAGACAAATATTCTCAGGCGCGTAATTTTTGATTGGTAAAAGTAAAGTTAATGAGACTTACATATTTGAAATCAGCATAAAAATTTGATTCTATTGATGTATCTATTGGTATCAAAATTGAGATTTTAGAGTTTTGGTTACTATTGAACCGGGTTGCTCCTTACTTACAGTTCGTTACCACGAACTGTTTCATATAGATATGATTTTACAATAATTCGTGGTAATGAGCTGTAAGTAAGGAGCAACGGAGTATAGTAACAGAAACTTTAAAAGCAAAATTTTGATACCAATAAAAACATTTAAAGCATTGGCTTATTATGCTGATTCCAAATATAAGTTTCATTAAGTTTAGTACTGGGTTTTCAAAAAAGGGGGAAATCCCCTATAACTAAATCAGAGAATCTTAATCACAATCACACCATCAGATTCAGTGTATCCAAGAACCCTCCAGTAGAGGTATCAAGCTCCACTGCAAAATACGGAATTTCACATTTTTGCCAGAAGAAAGATCAAAGATGTAAGTTTTTTTCCAGGGTTGATCGTATGGAACAAATGGTCCTAGAATATCGAGAAAAGGCTCATTCAAATATAAATTAAAAGTTCTTGCACCTTTTTAAGTGACCAAAACGACTAGGGGCAGGTATCCCCTCCCCTCAAAATTTTGAGACAACTATTTTGTTCAGCTTAGTTCAAAGGTCCAATAACTGGGGTTTTTGTGATGATATGAACCCTTCATAGTCCCTTAGGACAGGGTTATTAGCGGTATCGAGCATAATCGGACGTTATTTTCAATCATGGTGTTGTGCCTTTATTATGATTAGTAGTAACCCAACCACTGTAACTCGATTTAGTGTGTTTATAGATAAATTTTAAGAAAGAAAAAAAAAGTTTAAATGATTGAGTTATTTGGTTTGCAGATTAGGTATTTTTCATTTTGTAAGGAATCTCCTTGCTTTGTATGAATCTTTTGTTGTGTATATGGTCCTTAGGCTTTTGAAATACACTGGTCCGTCTATCTGTGATAATTTGAAGATCCTATCCTTGTTAAGGCTGGTTATGGTAATTCTAAACCGATGCTGCTTCTCTTATTAGGCCACAAAATCACGATTAACCGCCAAAATTTGAGTGATTTTGAGGTGAGATTTTAAATATTTTTAGGGTAGGATTTTGTTGTTTCTCTTATTAGGCCACAAAATCACGATTAACTGCCAAAATTTGAGCAATTTTGAGGTGAGATTTTTAAGTATTTTTAGGGTGGGATTTCGCTGGGAAGGAGGTTTTCTACGGGAAAAGTTTGTGGGAGAAATTTCCCGAAGCAATTTTACGCCAGGGGGAGGGAATTTCCTGGTATTATTTGAAAAACCGTCAGAAATTAATTTTTTTTTTAATCAACTGGAAGTAAGGAACATAAATTACGAACAAAAATTATTCTATACGTGAAGGGAGCTGCCCAGCCCCCTCCCCAGAAAAAAAAAATATCATGATACTGACGCTACCACGTGGTGTGTCGTGGTGTGCAAGTTTTTTTTCGAGTGAAAATAAGCAGCAACATTGAAATCGAAAAAGAATAAAAACCCTTCCCTTCCTGTAAGGGGCTGCCTCTTCCTTAATACCTCACTTTTTAGGCTAAAGTTTTTTTTATTACTTTAAAAACCAGAGTTGTAACAAAGAGTCAAACTTTAGCATAAAGAGCAAGGTATTCAGGAGGGGGCAGCCCCTTTCAGATACGGAATAATTTCTGTTCTTTTTAAGTTTCAATGCTGCTCCTTACTTTCAGCTTAAAAATACTTGTTTTTTTTATACAATCACGAACAGGAATCACTCTGTGTATATTGATTCCGTTCAACATCCCCTCAATATTACCTGAGATTTACAACTAATAAGCTTAGCCATTCCTAAGATATTGCAGACAAGCACTTTGACAACATGGATGCTTTTATATTCTTTTGATTTGGTTGAATAGTAGTAGTCGTAGGAATAGCAACAGCAGCAATTATAGTAGCTGTGGCAGTGAAAATCGAAGCAGTAGTACTAGTAGTCACAATCAGAAGTGGTAGCACTTGCAAAAGTAGAGTAGTACCTTCCATTTTGCGTAGACATATAGGAATCTCCATGCTATTTGCGTAGACATATAGGAAAAACATTTCCAGAGCATGTACTTATGGATTTGCTTGCCTTATGTTTCTTGGCGTCTTTCCAGAGCATGTACTTATGGATTCTAGCCGACTATGTTCCCTCCCATGCTATTCTAAGGGTTTATGTTCCCTCCCATGCTATTTGGAGCCTTTATGTTCCCTCCCATGCTATTCTAAGGGTATATTCTAAATATACATGAAAATATACATTGGAATTGTTGCTGATTCTAAATATACATGAAAATATACATTGGAATTGTTGTTGATTCGAAATACACATGAAAATATACATTGGAATTGCGCAAGGAAAACCCACGCGTGAGTCATTACACTTAAACGTGCATTTTAAAAAGCTAATCTGCCTTGGAAACAGTTTGTCGTGTTCGGTGAGATTACGTTCCTTGGCGTTTGATTGACATTTACAAAAAAGGGGTAGTTAGTGATAGGATAATTTTTTAACATGAAATCTCTGAATAAAATATTTTTGGAGCATGTACTTGACGATGAATAAAAGGGTTGAGGTGATTAGCAATTACGAGCGAGGATTCTTCCATTGGTTCCTGGCAGTAGGCTACGCATATCAAGTTGAAAATTTGATCGAATGAGGTATTTGAGGTGGAACTTGAACGAAATCAAAATACACTATGTACACGCAGATTTTCAAAATGGCATATCTCAAAAAGCGATTTGTGTATTAAGTTGGAACTTTCAGAGAGTGCTTAAAGGTAAAGTCAATTCACCAAAAGGAAGTATGTGCACGCTCAGGCCTGGATAAAAGGGTTAAGGTGATTAGCAATTACGAGCGAGGATTCCTCCATTGGTTCCTGCCAGTAGACTACGCATATCAAGTTGAAAATTTGACAGAATGAGGTATTTGAGGTGGAACTTGAACTAAATCAAAATACAATATGTGCACGCAGATTTTCAAAATTGGCATATCTCAAAAAGTGATTTGTGTATTAAGTTGGAACTTTCAGAGAGTGCTTAAAGGGAAAGTCAATTCACCAAAAGGAAACATGTTCCCAAAAGTGTTTGATCCAAACTTTTACCCTGAGCATCGATGTTTTTAGCAGAATTTCAAAAGGATCGTTCATAAGCGCTTTACCTTGTCACAGTTACATTCTCTTGATTTTTCAAAGTTCTGATTTCTTTCGTTGAAAGGCAAGAGTTGGAATATTTCAGTAGTGTTTTGTTGTGCTTTACCTTGTCAAAGTTGCATTCTCTTGATTTTTCAAAGTTAATTTTGAATTTCTTTCATGAAATGCAAGAGTTGGAATATTTCACTAGTGTTTTGTCGTGGTTTACTATGTCACAGTTACATTCTCTTGATTTATTAAAGTTCATTTTGAATGTCTTTCATGAAATACAACAGTTGGAATATTTCAGTAGTGTTTTATCGTGGTTTACCTTTTCACAATTACATTCTCTTGATTTTTCAAAGTTCATTTTGAATTTCTTTGATTGAAATGCAAGAGTTGGAATATTTCGGTAGTGTTTTGTAGTGGTTTACCTTGTCACAATTACATTCGCATGATTTTTCAAAGTTCATTTTGGATTTTTTAGTTGAAATGCAAGAGTTGGAATATTTCAGTAGTGTGTTGTCGTGGTTTACCTTGTCACAGTTACATTCTCTTGATTTTTGAAATTCTATTTTGAATTTCTGTCGTGAAATGTAAGAGTTGGAATATTTCAGTAGTGTCTTGTTGTGCTTTACCTTGTCACAGTTACATTATCTTTATGTTTCAAAGTTCATTTTGGATTTCTTTCGTTGAAATGCAATATTTGGAATATTTCAGTAGTGTTTTGTCGTGGTTTACTATGTCACAGTTACATTCTCTTGATTTTTCAAAGTTCATTTTGAATTTCTTTCATGAAATACAAGAGTTGGAATATTTCAGTAGTGTTTTGTCGTGGTTTACCTTGTCACAGTTACATTCTCTTGATTTTTCAAAGTTCAATTTGGATTTCTTTCCTTGAAATGCAAGAGTTGGAATATGTTTTGTAGTGGTTTACCTTGTCACAGTTACATTCTCTTGATTTTTCAAAGTTCATTTTGGATTTCTTTCGTTGAAATGCAAGAGTTGGAATATTTCAGTACTGTTTTGTCGTGTTTTACCTTGTCACAGTTACATTCTCTTGATTTTTCAAATTTAATTTTGAATTTCTTTCGTGAAATGTAAGAGTTGGAATATTTTATTAGTGTCTTGTTGTGCTTTACCTTGTCACAGTTACATTCTCTTTATGTTTCAAAGTTCATTATGGATTTCTTTCGTTGAAATACAAGAGTTGGAATATTTCAGTAGTGTTTTATCGTGGTTTACCTTGTCACAGTTACATTTTATTGATTGTTCAAAGTTAATTTTGGATCTCTTTCTTTGAAATGCAAGGGTTGGAATATTTCAGCAGTGTTTTGTAGTTGTTTAACTTGTCACAGTTACTTTCTCTTGATTTTACAAAGTTCATTTTGGATTTCTTTCCTTGAAATGCAAGAGTTGGAATATTTCAGTAGTGTTTTGACGTGGTTTACCTTATCACAGATACATTCTCTTGATTTTTCGAAGTTCATTTTTGGATTTCTTTCGTTGAAATGCAAGAGTTGGAATATTTCAGTAGTGTTTTGTTGTGCTTTACCTTGTCAAAGTTACATTCTCTTGATTTTTCAAAGTTCATTTTGAATTTCTTTCGTGAAATGCAAGAGTTGGAATATTTCACTAGTGTTTTGTCATGGTTTACTATGATTTTATATTTATTCTCTTGAAAAATCAAGAGAATGTAACTTTGACAAGGTAAAGCACAACAAAACACTACTGAAATATTCCAACTCTTGCATTTCAACGAAAGAAATCCCGAAATGAACTTTGAAAAATCAAGATAATTTAACTGTGACCCTGTATCACACGAAAAAACTATACTTATACATTAAATATCTTTTATATAATTATATATATTCGAAATGAACTTTAAAAAGTAATGAGAATTTAAATGTGAAATAGTAAGCCACGCGAAGACACAACTGAAATTTTAAAACTCTTACATTTCAACGAAAGAAATTCAAAATGAACTTTGAAAAATAAAGAGAATGTAACTGTGATAAGGTAAAGCACAACAAGACACTACTAAAATATTCCAACTCTTATATTTCACGAAAGAAATTCAAAATGAAATTTGAAAAATCAGGAGAATGTAACTGTGACAAGGTAAACCACGACAACACACTACTGAAATATTCCAAATCTTGCATTTCAAGGAAAAAAATCCAAAATGAACTTTGAAAAATCAAGAGAATGTAACTCTGAAAAGGTAAACCATGATAAAACACTACCGAAATATTCCAACTCTTGTATTTCATGAAATAAATTCAAAATGAACTTTAAAAAATCAAGAGAATGTAACTGTGACATAGTAAACCACGACAAAACACTAGTGAAATATTCCAACTCTTGCATTTCACGAAAGAAATTCAAAATGAACTTTGAAAAATCAAGAGAATGTAACTTTGACAAAGTAAAGCACAACAAAACACTACTGAAATATTCCAACTCTTGCATTTCAACGAAAGAAATATGAACTTTGAAAAATCAAGAAAATGTAACTGTGAGAAGGTAAAGAACTTATGAACGATCTTTTTGAAATTCTGCTAAAAACATCGATGCTCAAGGTAAAAGTTTGGATCAAACACTTTTCGGAGCATATTTCCTTTTGTTGAATTGACTTTCCCTTTAAGCACTCTCTTAAAGTTCCAACTTAATACAAAAATCCCTTTTTGAGATGTGCCAATTTTGAAAATCTGCGTGCACATAGTTTATTTTGATTTAGTTCAAGTTTCACCTCAAATACCTCATTCTGTCAAATTTTCAACTTGATATGCGTAGCCTAGTGCCAGGAACCAATGGGGGAATCCTCGCTCGTAATTGCTAATCATCTTAACCCTTTTATCCAGGCCTGAGTGTGCACATATTTCCTTTTGGTGAATTGACTTTCCCTTTAAGCACTCTCTGAAAGTTCCAACTTAATACACAAATCACTTTTTGAGATATGCCATTTTGAAAATCTGCTTGCACATATTGTATTTTGATTTATTTCAAGTTCAACCTCAAATACCTCATTATGTCAAATTTTCAACTTGATATGCGTAGCCTACTGCCAGGAATCAATGGTGGAATCCCCACTCGTAATTGCTAATCACCTTAACCCTTTTATCCAGGCCTGAGAGTGCACATATTTCCTTTTGGTGAATTGACTTTCCCTTTAAGCACTCTCTGAAAGTTCCAACTTAATACACAAATCTCTTTTTGAGATATGCCAATTTTGAAAATCTGTGTGCACATAGTGTATTTTGATTTAGTTCAAGTTCCACCTCAAATACCTCATTCTGTCAAATTTTCAACTTGATATGCGTAGCCTACTGCCACGAACCAATGGAGGAACCCTCGGTCGTAACTGCTATTCACCTTAACCCCTTTATCCAGGCCTGAGCGTGCACATATTTCCTTTTGGTGAATTGACTTTCCCTTTAAGCACTCTCTGAAAGTTCCAACTTAATACACAAATTACTTTTTGAGATATGCCAATTTTGAAAATCTGCGTGCACATATTGTATTTTGATTTAGTTCAAGTTCCACCTCAAATACCTCATTCTATCAAATTTTCAACTTGATATGCGTAGCCTACTGGCAGGAAACATTGGGGGAATGCTCGCTCGTAATTGCTAATCACCTTAACCCTTTTATTCATCGTCAAGTACATGCTCCAAAAATTTTATTCAGAGATTTCATGTTAAAAAATTATCCTATTACGAATTACCCCTTTTTCGTAAATGTCAATCAAACTCCAAGGAACGTAATCTCACCGAACACGTCAAACTGTTTCCAAGGCAGATTAGTTTTTTAAAATGCACGTGTAAGTGTAATGACACAAGCGTGGGTTTTCCTTGCGCAATTCCAATTTATATTTTCATGTTTATTTTGAATCAACAACAATTCCAATGTATATTTTCATGTATATTTAGAATCAGCAACAATTCCAATGTATACTTTCATGTATATTTAGAATATACCCTTAGAATAGCATGGGGGGGGGAACACAAAGGCCCCAAATAGCATGAGAGGGAACATAAACCCTTAGAATAGCATGGGAGGGAACATAGTCGGCTAGAATCCATAAGTACATGCTCTGGAAAGACGCCAAGAAACATAAGGCAAGCAAATCCATAAGTACATGCTCTGGAAATGTTTTTCCTATATGTCTACGCAAATAGCATGGAGATTCCTATATGTCTACGCAAAATGGAAGATACTACTCTACTTGCAAATAGTTAGGTTCGAAGGCACAAGTAGACGCAGCCACAGTCATACACTCGTGCAGTCTCAAAAGTATTCACAGTTACAAGTAGTTACAATTGAAATTAATCGCAATCTCTGTTGCAAGGGGTCACAATCACAACTCACAAGTCACCCCAATTACAATCACAGTCAAAATTAGTCGCCGTCAAAGTTCCTAAGAACTCTTTCTAATATATTGCAGATACATTCTTTTGATGTCCAGGTTGCAAATAGTGCCTCTTGATTTAGTTCCTCCTTCTTTGAAGTTTTCAATAACACCCTTAGTCTTTTCAGATCCACCTAGAATCAAACATTCCCCCCATTTCCCAATATTAAATCCTTTATGTAAAAAAAAATTAGCAAATTTCATATTAACCTTTGCCCCTGTGGCTGTGGGAGGTCATGTCATTCCTGGAGATATAGTTATTGGACCTTTTAAACATTCTGAACAAAATGGCTATAACAAAATTACCGACATACTTGTGACACTTAGCTGGAAAAGTAGGCTACGATCACGGGCAAAATGCCCCAATCCCTGACAATTATGACATTGCTTTGGTTTCTCAATAGGCATGGTGAAACAGGATAAGCAGTACTCTATTTTAACTCCGAACTTGATAACCTGACCCAAATCATCTTCTGATCTGGACTTGAGTACCAATAAGTTGTGTGAATTTGGAATTACCAAAGCACATTTTACACTTCACCTTTTCAAAAAGGACGGGAATCTACGGAACGCCGTACAGGGTATCCACTTTTAAAATCTCAGCAAAATCGGATTTCAGAACTTTTCCACGAATATTTAGGGAACTGGGTATAGTAGCTGTCACCAGCAGAACAGACTATTTGTCCACCATATGAACTACAAGCTTATCCTTACGGGCCACATTATATTTAACTTTATCAGCGCAACCCAATCTGCTGAAAATTTCTGGCCGATTAACTATGTTCGCAAGTACATACTAGATTTTGTTAAAGGTTGATAGGAAAATCTAAAATGGCGAGGAGGAGGAAGGCCATCTGAACTTCTCATCTTAATACCTTAGCCTTTTCGGACAAATCCAAGATCATACATTCCCCCTTCCCAATAACAATTCTAGTATGTAATCAGTAGTAAAATTACATAATTTACAAACCTTACCGCAGGGGTTAGTGAGGTATGGTATCCACAGAGGATTAGGTATTTGGCATTTCATTATTTTCAACAAAATGGCTATTTCAAAGTTTGAATCAGTGGTTAAGGGAGGGAGATCTACAAATAGCAGGGTGCTGCCTAGTTGCTTTTGATCACTTTCCGGCATCCCCGGAAAGTGATTTGTATTGAAAGTTTCAACTTAATACACTCAGCTGTTCCTGAGACATTGCATATACGCCTTTGGACTACTGGCATGTAAATAGCCTGTTTTGAATTTGTTGTACATCCCCCTCGATATCTCCTGGAAGTTTCACTTTAATATCCCAAGACTTTTTAGAGACCCCGGATCAAGCATGCCTCCATTTCCCAAAAACGAATCATATTTCTAAACAACGGACAACTTGCATAACTTTTAGCCCGGCGTGGTATTCGAATGAGATATTTCCAAAGTTTATACAACCACCCTTTCCATGTGAAGTGGCTCAGAGAGGAAAAAATTATGAATTGTATATTGAAGCCTTATAGACACCTGAAACAACTAAATTGTTGGGATGCAATTGAGGTTTTTCAATATCCGGTGAAGATATCTGATCTGTTCTAGTTTTGAGACATAGAATTATGGATGTACATCGACTTAAGATTGTCAGTTTCAAGCCATTAAAAACCAACAAAATAGAAAAAAAAAATGTTGGTGTTTCGGGCCTTATTAACTGGCGAACCAGCATCTACAAAGTGTCGGGATGACAATTCTTACTTTTTCGTTTGTTGCCTAGGAATAAAATAAATTGCCATTTTTTAATCGATCGTTAATTTTGCTGTGCTTATAGCTGATCAGCATTTCATTATACAATCTCTTAAATGAGAATTATGGTTCTATGCTAGGAATGACAGCAAACGTTTCTCTTCTGTGGGAACGTTTTTTTAACGTCTTAAAAAAGGCAGAACTTTTAATTTCATTCGAACGAGCCATTTCTTGATCTTCAAGGGCAATTGGCGCAATACGATTGCCCTCTGGGGAAGGAACACACATAGAAAAACCAATAAACAATCATCATTTAAAAAAAAAAATGCAGTATTCCATTTTTTGTAGATAAGAGCGGGAAACCTCAACATCAGGATTTTTCCATACGCAGACTTTGACTGTGTAATTGTTATCAAGAGGGTGTGTTAAACACACCCTCTTTGGGGTACTTTCCCCTTTTTCAAAAACAAGACAAATTTTCGCCCTAACAATGAAAAGGTTAAAATATTAAAACGTTAGAATAAAATTTTGACAATTTCTTTTAATTCTTCAAATATTTCGAATTATAGAGAAAACAGTAGAAATGACAGAAGTAGCAAAGTTAAAGTGTGCATCCCTATTCAAGTTGCTCCACCTAGTGTTGCATATCCACTTCTACCGTGTGGCTGGGTAGAATTGGCAGCTGGAGGGGGGGGGGTAGGATATTCCCCATTGCTGTTGCTGACCACCCCATTGCTGTTGCTGACCACCCCATTCCTGTTGTGAAGCGGCACCGTAACCTCCCTGTGGAGCAGGTGCTACTCCGCCATATCCACCACCTCCAGCACAACCTTGATTCGACTGCTCATTTACCCTTGGGCCGTCCCAGGCACCACGACCACCTATACCATGTGGCTGAGTAGAATTGGCAGCTGGAGAGGGGTAGGATACTCCCCATTGCTGCTGCTGACCACCCCATTGCTGTTGTGAAGCGGCACCAAAACCTCCCTGTGGAGCAAGTACTACTCCGCCGTATCCACCACCTCCAGCATAACCTTGATGCTCTTTTTCCTCAGCTACCCTTCTGAGCTCTTCTTTGAGCCTCTTATTCTCATCTTGGAGGAGACTTTGTTTCTTTACAGCGTCTTTTTTTTCTTTCAGCAGTTGAATAGCTGACTGTTCTTTTTCCTCAGCTACCTTTCTGAGCTCTTCTTTATCCCACTCATTTTCCTCTTGGAAGCGATTCGCTTTCTGCTCAGCGTCTTTTTTTTCTTTCAGCAGTTGCATAGCAAACTGCTATTTTTCCTCAACTACCCTTCTGAGCTCTTCGATGAGCCCCTCATTCTCCTCTTGCAAGCTACTCTCTTTCTGTGTAGCGTCTTTTTTTTCTTTCAGCAGTTGCGTAGCCGACTGCTCTTTTTCCTCAGCTACCCTTCTGAGCTCTTCTTTGAGCCTCTTATTCTCATCTTGGAGGATGCTTTGTTTCTTTACAGCG
Source organism: Artemia sp. Qi Xiang Cuo (assembly GCF_049724085.1). NCBI lineage: Eukaryota > Metazoa > Arthropoda > Branchiopoda > Anostraca > Artemiidae > Artemia > Artemia sp. Qi Xiang Cuo. Next base: position 97,768,497 of record NC_142794.1, on the reverse strand, counting down.
TCATTTTTTTGTATCAGCAGTTGAATAGCTGACTGTTCTTTTTCCTCAGCTACCTGTCTGAGCTCTTCTTTCTCCCACTCATTATCCTCTTGGAAGCGATTCGCTTTCTGCTCAGCGTCTTTTTTTTCTTTCAGCAGTTGCATAGCAAACTGCTCTTTTTCCTCAACTACCCTTCTGAGCTCTTCGATGACCCTCTCATTCTCCTCTTGCAAGCTACTCTCTTTCTGTGTAGCGTCTTTTTTTTCTTTCAGCAGTTGCGTAGCCGACTGCTCTTTTTCCTCAGCTACCCTTCTGAGCTCTTCTTTGAGCCTCTTATTCTCATCTTGGAGGATGCTTTGTTTCTTTACAGCGTCATTTTTTTGTATCAGCAGTTGAATAGCTGACTGTTCTTTTTCCTCAGCTACCTTTCTGAGCTCTTCTTTATCCCACTCATTATCCTCTTGGAAGCGATTCGAGTTCTGCTCAGCGTCTTTTTTTTCTTTCAGCAGTTGCATAACAAACTGCTCTTTTTCCTCAACTACCCTTCTGAGCTCTTCGATGACCCTCTCATTCTCCTCTTGCAAGCTACTCTCTTTCTGTGTAGCGTCTTTTTTTTCTTTCAGCAGTTGCGTAGCCGACTGCTCTTTTTCCTCAGCTACCCTTCTGAGCTCTTCTTTGAGCCTCTTATTCTCATCTTGGAGGAGACTTTGTTTCTTTACAGCGTCTTTTTTTTCTTTCAGCAGTTGAATAGCTGACTGTTCTTTTTCCTCAGCTACCTTTCTGAGCTCTTCTTTATCCCACTCATTATCCTCTTGGAAGCGAGTCGCTTTCTGCTCAGCGTCTTTTTTTTCTTTCAGCAGTTGCATAGCAAACTGCTCTTTTTCCTCAACTACCCTTCTGAGCTCTTCGATGACCCTCTCATTCTCCTCTTGCAAGCTACTCTCTTTCTGTGTAGCGTCTTTTTTTCTTTCAGCAGTTGCGTAGCCGACTGCTCTTTTTCCTCAGCTACCCTTCTGAGCTCTTCTTTGAGCCTCTTATTCTCATCTTGGAGGATGCTTTGTTTCTTTACAGCGTCATTTTTTTGTATCAGCAGTTGAATAGCTGACTGTTCTTTTTCCTCAGCTACCTTTCTGAGCTCTTCTTTATCCCACTCATTTTCCTCTTGGAAGCGATTCGCTTTCTGCTCAGCGTCTTTTTTTTCTTTCAGCAGTTGCATAGCAAACTGCTCTTTTTCCTCAACTACCCTTCTGAGCTCTTCGATGACCCCCTCATTCTCCTCTTGCAAGCTACTCTCTTTCTGTGTAGCGTCTTTTTTTTCTTTCAGCAGTTGCGTAGCCGACTGCTCTTTTTCCTCAGCTACCCTTCTGAGCTCTTCTTTGAGCCTCTTATTCTCATCTTGGAGGATGCTTTGTTTCTTTACAGCGTCATTTTTTTGTATCAGCAGTTGAATAGCTGACTGTTCTTTTTCCTCAGCTACCTTTCTGAGCTCTTCTTTATCCCACTCATTTTCCTCTTGGAAGCGATTCGCTTTCTGCTCAGCGTCTTTTTTTTCTTTCAGCAGTTGCATAACAAACTGCTCTTTTTCCTCAACTACCCTTCTGAGCTCTTCGATGACCCTCTCATTCTCCTCTTGCAAGCTACTCTCTTTCTGTGTAGCGTCTTTTTTTTCTTTCAGCAGTTGCGTAGCCGACTGCTCTTTTTCCTCAGCTACCCTTCTGAGCTCATCTTTGAGCCTCTTATTCTCATCTTGGAGGCTATTTTCTTTCTGTATAGCGTCTTTCTTTTCTCTCAGCAGTTTAATAGCTGACTGTTCTTTTTCCTCAGCTACCTTTCTGAGCTCTTCTTTAAGCCTCTCATTCTCCTCTTGGAAGTGATTCTCTTTCTGCTCAGCGTCTTTTTTCTCTTTCAGCAGATGAGTAGCCGACTGCTTTTTTTCCTCAGCTACCTTTCTGAGCTCTTCTTTAAGCCTCTCATTCTCCTCTTGGAAGTGATTCTCTTTCTGCTCAGCGTCTTTTTTTTCCTTCAGCAGTTGAGTGGCAAACTGCTCTTTTTCCTCAACTGCCCTTCTGATCTCTTCGATGAGTCTTTCTTCGGAGCTTTTCTCTTTTTGTTTACTCATTTTGGATAAACTATACTTTCCAATGGCTAATAAAATTGCTATACTACCACATGAGACCGGAATGGCAATTGTAATACTATTTAGAACTGTCATTTTAAAATTTTCTACTTTACTAATTACTATTGCATGCGATGTTCCGTATATATGATAAGTATGACGTCATTTTTTTTCCAACTACCGTTATATTTATACGAGTAGTGACGTCATACACTTTACACGTGTGTGATGTTTGTATAAATTGAAATGACGTCATTGCCTTAGCTAAAAAACCGTAAAAGTATCGAGCGCATCAATATTATAAACCTTTTATCCCTTCGGACTCATCTTATGTCTATTAACATCCAGAAACAGTAACTTTCTAATATTGTTATTTTGTTATTTCAGAATTGTGAAGTTTTTAGTGTAGTATAACATCTTTCTAATTGTTTCGACAGTGAAAATTAATAATCAAACTAATTTGTTAAATTTCACAACGTTTTTTGTCTGTAAAAATTCAAACCTTAGACGGCTCTCAAAGACGATTTTATCATCAAGGAAACCTTACACCTTCTTCATCTGTTTGGTGCCATATGTTTTTAAATTCACTTCCCTGATTGTTCACTACCCCTTTTTTTATTAATCTAAATAAAAAAAAACATGCTTTATCAACCGAAATTAAGGAATTACATTAAAACTTAATCCAAACATATTCAATTCCGTACACAAGGCGGCTACACCTTCCTCAGCTCTCTCTCCTTACGTTTAAGTCTTAAGGTTTTCTCAAAATAAATCTCATTGAAATTCAAAAGCCCTTGCATTTGAGCAGTCTTTCTTAAAGAATTGGGGTCATATTCCCCCGATTCCCCCTAAAAAATTTCTTTCCAAATGAAGATTCTACCCAATATCAGCTGTCCATTAAGTTGCGTTCACATGCAATTCTAGCAAGAATCCTATGTTTAGACATGTGTCTGGCCCGATATCAAGGTCTAGACAACTGCCGTTCACAAGTAAGATTTGGTGCTTCGCTAGACAAGTTATAGCTAAGCATCCAGTTCTAGACTCTAGAACTCAAAATCTAGAGTTTTCGATTACAGACAATCAGAATGTGACAAGTTCCACTATTTTCATCATCCATGTTTACTCTTTCAAATTGAAATTAAATTTTTGTTTTTTCATGAATTTTTTTTTCATATTAGGTAAATATGCAACACCAGACATAATAGTCAAGCAACCTAAGGCAACATGGGTGCCATCAAGGGGGGGGGCAGGGGGGACAATTACTATGAAGTGATTATAAGGAAACCAAAGGAAAAAGAGCAGAATTGGGAAAAACAATGGAAAAATGTGTGTTGCCCCATTGTTGGCTGCCTGCCAATAGATTTTGACCTTTAATCAGGAAAATATAAGTTCTAATTTGTATCTGAGAGACCCCTTTCCAGTTTTACACAAACATTTTTTCTATGTGATTTGGTTAGAGTAAAAAACAAAACAAAAAAAATCAAATTCATCATAGTAATGAATGGTAAGTAAATAACGATCCTTGTCATTAACGAAAGTGTAAGAGCTTAACAATTGATAACATTCAATATAAGGATCATGGTAATTTTAGGATCACCATATATGGTGATCCCGTGGGCGTAGGCAGCATTAGGCAGCATATTGTCAAGGGAGGGGGCAGTCGGTAGTGTGATGGAGTTTTATCAACCGCTTTTTCCAAACCATCTGCTTTTTCAGCCATATCTAATTTAAATTTGAAGGTCTCGGGGGGGGGCAACTGCCCGCCCTGCCCTCCCTCCCTACGCCCATGGATGATCCTAAATATGTATTTCTTTTTTTGTAATTAGTGCAGTTATTAGCACACAAGAAAGTTCGTATAATTATAGAAAACACAAGGGAAACAACTTAATATGGGGCAATCTCGGTAAAAATATGCCCTCAACTTTTGATCGCATTGCAAGAGTACCCATGAGCTGATATATGAAGCCGCTATAATCAGAAATGTTTCCCCTGAACGGAATGCTTGGAATTTTTGTATTTTCCCTCTGAACAGATACGTTTTTTGTGTTTTATTGTCGTTTTTGTTTTTTCAGGAGTGATTGTATTTATCTAGTTGTCTCTTTGAAAAACACTTAATTTTTTACAATTATGAAGTGTAAAGGTGTCAAATATATTGGTTTTTGGTATTCAAAATGAAATTAAAAACATTAAAAGTTTTAAGCATAAAAGTTTAACATAAAAGTTTTAATATTGCTCCTTACTTTCAGTTGAAATAACTTTTTTTTTATTTAATTTCTGATCGTTTCTTAAATAGCACCAGGATACCTGGCTACACCTCCACGGAAAATCCCACTCCCCAAAGAAATATCCTTCGGGCAATTCAATCCTGGCAAAAATTTACCCCGGACAAATGCCCTTAACATCTCCACAGCTAAAATTGGATCGGTAAAGAGAAAGTAAGGCATAAAAAGAAATTTCGTATAGGAATTCTGGCAAATTCACCCAGCGTAAAATTTACCCTGAAAAATTCACCCCCCAGAAACTTTCCTCCCAATGAAAAATTCATCCTGTGGAAAATCCCCCTAGCAGAAAATTAGCACCCTCCCCAACTGAAAAATGTATGCATACTAGCCAATAACAAAACTATACGTAAACAATGGGCAAATTTTATAACTTAAAGACCTTTCCCCAGGTGCCTTGGGGGCCATGTTATATCCAGACATATTTATTCGGCCTTTGAACTATACTGAACAAAATGGCTATCTGAAAATTTTTATTGAATGATTCTGAGAAAAAAGGGGTGCGGGAGGAAGCCTAGTTGCCCTCCAATCTTTTTGGTCACTTAAAAAGGACACCAGAGCTTTCAATTTAAGTTCGAATGAGTCCTATTCCGACATTTTAGGACAACTGGGCCAATACGATCACTCCTGGGAAAAAAAAAGAAAACAACTAAACACGCATCCGTAATCTTTCTTCTAACTAAAATACAAAATTTCACATTTTTGCATAGAGGAGCCTGAAACCTCTTCAGTAGGGTTCTCTGATACGCTGAATCTGATGGTGTAATTTTCATTAAGATTCTTTGGGTTTTAGAGGGTATGTCCCGCTATTTTCAAAAATCAGGCAAATTATTTCAGACTCAAAGCCTTTGATGGGGAAGACTAAACTTAATTAAACTTATATATTTGGAATCAGCATAAAAAGCCAATTCTTTTTATATGTCTATTGGTATCAAAAATCTCTTTTTTTAGAGTTACATTACCACGAACTGTTGGATTCCAAAATCCAAGCAGAGATCATTGAAATATTGATCGTTCTTTCTGCAATACCAAAAGTACTGTATTCATAAAACTTCACAGTGTCATGAAATGTTATAAAACAAATAAAAAAGATTTTCAACTAAAATAAGGAGCAAATTTAAAACTTAAAACAAATATAAATTACTCTTTATATGACGGGAATTGCCCTCTTCTCAACACCTTGCTCATTAAACAAAAGTTTTTTAGTGCTTCGAATTTTTTTTCCAATTGCAAATTTTCTTTTAAGAATTTGAAAAAAGTCAAACTTCACAGTGAAAAGTAAGGACCTAAGGAGGAGACAGGCTCTTTCATACAAAGAGTAATCTGGTCAAATAGGTTTTACATCTTTTCCTTGCTCTCAGTTGAAAAGCTCTTTTTTTATTTAATTTCTGATTGTTTTCAAAATCATACCCAGGCCTAATCAAGATTAAATAAAAAAAACAAGTTTTTTTAACTGAAAGTAAGAAGTGACATTAAAACTTAAGACAAACAGAAATTATTCCGTATATGAAAGGGGCTGTCCCCTCCTCAACGCCTCGCGCTTTACGCTAAAGTTTTTTTTTATTTAAAAAAAAATGAAGTTGTGAGAAAGAGTCAAACTTTAGTGTAAAGAGCGAGTCGTTGAGGAGGAGACAGCCCCTTTCATATATGGAATAATTTCTGTTCGTTTTAAGTTTTAGTGTCGCTCCTTACTTTGAGTTAAAAAATTATCTTGTTTTTTAATTTAATTTCAGAACGTTTTTGAATTAATGCAGCTTTGATTTTGGCTCACCGTACAGAAATAATTAAAACGAACTTTTGCAAATTAATTTTTTTTTTGGCTAAATGGCTTTCTCAAAATTTTGATGTGACGTAACTTACGAATTAACTTACGTAACCAACTTCTATATTCGTATATTTTTATTACGTATATTTGAGGGTTCATCCCTCTAGTCAATACCTCACTCTTTACGCCAAAGTTCAAATTTTGTTCTAATTTCTTTAAGAATGACCTCTTAATCACAAAGGCCATTAATTAGAATAAACAGCTCTGATGAAAGTACAAAAAAAACTTTCAATTTTCATGAGAATTCCATTTTTTCTTTTGGTGAATATTGGTCCAAGTCACTTTTTACTTCCAGTTTTTTATCACAAACTATTTGATAACATTCTCTTGTGATGGAAAATTTTTTCGAACCCGTTCATTTTATTTAGTTGAATAGGACAATAAAAAATTAGAGGGTCAATTTGTCAGCTGGATTGTAAGTCTAAATTTTATTTTTCTTTCGTTATTCTATTTTTTAATGCCTAAATATATAAGGGATTTAAGTTCGAGGGGGAGAACTGTCCTGTTATGAAAGAGGCACATTTTACATGGCCGTTATAAAATCAAAACGTGCTATTTATGCAAGCAGGATGATTTTTGAGTATCTCTACTCCTTCTTTAAACTATTCTAAGGAATAGGAAATTGCATAAAGATAAGTCTACATCTGTTATAATCTACGGAAGCAATAAATATTTCTGTAACTTTGGTTAGATTTGATTTCTTTTCAAAGATTAAATTCATAGTAATTAAATATATTATTGATTAAGTAAATTGATCCCTTTGCTAGGAATCCTTGTCGTTTAAAATTTACTTTATTTTTTTTCATTTTGCATGCAATTTAATTACTCTTTTTATTTTAGAGTTTTTTACTAAAATTATTTAAAAATGAACTTGTTCCTACGAAATAAATATTCTGAAATATATTCCCTGTCACCCAACCACCATTGCTATTTTGGCGTTTGCCCCCCCCCCCTGGAAAACTTTCTGCCTGCGCCCTTGGTTCGAGTGAAGGATGGCGCAAAAACTGAAGGAACCCCTCCGAACCATTTAATGATTTACCAGCAAAACAGGGAGTTTTCCTGTTTTGTTTTCAAGTGAAAACTTTGTTTCGAAGCTTTTAATTACCTCTCTCTTGGCTATGTGGCTATGCAACGGTCGAAATACCCGGCCATGTTATTTTTTCCCCAACGACACTTGGGTACTCATACCTGGTTTCAAACAGTTCGTGATAACGACCTGTAAGTAAGGAGCGACCCGCCTCAATAGTAACCAAAACTCTAAAAAACGAAATTTTGATACCAATAGATACATCAAAAGAATCAAATTTTAATACTGATTTCAAATATATAAGTTTCATCAAGTTTAGTTCTACCCATCAAAAGTTACGTCCCTGAGAAAATTTGGCTGATTTCCGAAAAAAGGGAGAAAGACCACCTTTAAGCTATATAGCCTAAATGAAAATCACAACATCAGATTCAGCGTATCAGAGAACCCTTCTGTAGAGGTTTCAAGCTCCTATCTGTAAATATGTAGAATTTTGTATTTTTTCCAGAAGAAAGGTCAAAGATGCGTGTTTATTTGTTTTTTTTTTCCAAGAATGATTGTATCAAACCAATGATCCTAGAATATCGTGGGAGGGCTAATTCAAACGGAAATTAAAAGTTCTAGTGCCGTTTTTTTAAGTGACAAAAAATGGAGGGCAACTAGGCCCTCTCCCACGCTCATTTTTTTCCCAAAGTCACCCAATAAAAATTTTGAGATATCCATTTTGTTCAGCATGGTCGAAAATATAATAAATATGTCTCTTAGGATGACTTAATCCCCAAAAGTCCCTGGGGGGAGGGCTGAAAGTTATGAACTTTACCCAATGTTTACATATAGGCTAGTATTGGTTATTGGGAAGTATGAATACGTTTTCAAGGGGGATTTTTTTCGGGTAGTGGGGGGTCGGGGGTTATGTGGGAGGATCTTTCCATGGAGGAAGTTTTCATGGGGGAAGGGACATTGTTATGAAGGGGGCGCTGCATTTCTCAGTGATATTTAAAAAACGATCAGAAATTAAATAAACAAGTTTTTCAACTGAAAGTAAGGAGTAACATCAAAACTTAAAACGAACCGAAATTATTAAGTATAAGATTGGGTTCGACCCCTAGTCAATACCTCACTCTTTAAGCCAAAGATTTTTTAGTACTTTATTTTTAGTACTTTATTAGAGCTGTTTATTCTAATTAATGGCCTGTGTGATTAAGGGGTCATTTTTAAAGAATTGGAAGAAAATTCAAACTTTAGCGTAAAGAGCGAGGTATTAACTAGGGGGAGAACCCCCTAATATAGGTGTTAAAATATATGGATATAGAAGTTCGTTACGTAAGTTAATTCGTAAGTTACGTATATTTATTACTAATAAAAAAACGTTCGTAAATAAAATTAAACAACTTTTGAGAAAGCCATTTAACCAAATAAAAGTAAAATTAATGTGCAATTTTTTTTTAATTATTCATGTACGGTGAGCCAAAATCAAAACCTCCATTAGTTCAAAAACGTTCAAAATTAAATAAAAAAAAGACAAGTTCTTTTTAACTGAAAGTAAGGAGCAACATTAAAACTTAAAACGATCAGAAATTATTCCATATATGAAAGGGGCTGTCCCCGCCTCAATGCCTCGCTCTTTACGCTATAGTTAGACTCTTTCTCACAACTCTATTTTTTAAAACAGTAAAAAACTTTAGCGTAAAGAGTGAGGCGTTGAGGGGGGTACAGCCCCTTTCATATACGGAATAGTTTTTGTTCTTATTAAGTTTTAATGTTGCTCCTTACTTTTAGTTAAAAAAAACTTGTTGTTTTATTTAATACACGGGTAAAACCAGGTATAAGCTCCCTGTCTTTTCAGCCTTGGCATACTTATTATCACATCCATTCCTTTTTATTATTTCGGATATTGCTTGTTAAGATAGTTAGGTCACCTTTAAGGAAACAAATATTTTTCAGAAGGGAATGAAGAGTTAAATTTTGACATACTTTAGGGGAGGAGGAGGGTTCGATGCAGATGGTAATGGGAGATGTCAGTACTAAATTTTGTAGATATAATTATTCCTCACAGTGTCAAAATAGTCTTGAAAAAGATTCATGGATTTATAATTTAGTAGTCTACTCTAGACAAACAAAAAAACAACCTTAATATTAAATATACAGATTAGACAACAGAACCAGTTAATTCCGTCTCTGCTTATGTCATAAAAAGGGTCAAACTCTATTTCCCTTTTTCCTATTTCCGTATAGAATACTTTTCCAACACATTATTTCCAACTGTGTAGTTCGTTTTCCCATCCTGTGAGATGACTCCTAGGCTATTAGAATTGAAATGTTTATTTATTTCCGTGTTCAAATATCTCAAGAAAATTTCTGGTTTAAATTACAAAGCTCCGCCCTACGGCACGTCACTGTCATACTCGAAACAATTCTTGGCAGTTGAACCATATCTGTCGTTCTAAAAGTATTCTTTGAAATGAGATTCAACCGTATTGATACAAGCCAATGTATTCATAAATATTGCTTGTAGTATATAGTAATTATTTTGAAGACACAAAAGAAAAAAATATTGATTTTCACGATAATAAATTAGAAACAAAACCTGAAAATGCTAATAGATTTCACAGTTCATCGGTGTATGATCATCATAAAAGTGGAATTTCATTATTGTTGCTGAAATTTGGCCCATGCCATATAGCTACCAGACAAAATTACTGGAAGTTGATGTATATCTATCATTATTTAAAAGTTCATCAGCTATTTAATTTCTTGAAACAAGACATTAATTGGCGATCTTTCACTAGGCTGAGCAATATGAAAAATATCTAAATAGTAATTATAAATAGTGTGTAGATTACAATATTAGAATTAGCGAACTCTGTGTTGAGAAGATTTGTCCTGTGAGGTGTGTGTACATTTGACAAAACAAGATTTTTTTTTGTAATTTGTCTGTTTTAGAGTCCCCGTTTCGCTTGCTACTGTTTACAAAATTTTTTAGCAGTGAAAAAAAGCTACATTTTTTTTTTTTTTTACAAAGGTCCTCTCTTTAACAATTTTTGCGTTTTGTTTTCAATATTCCACCATTTGTTAGTGTTTCATTAACTCAAGGTTTTCTTTTTGATGTCACAAAACTCGTGGCACATTATTTCAAAACCAGCCAATCACAGGGTTCGGCGGCCAATTTTTGTTCGGTGGGGAGTTCTTTTTGGAGGGCGGGGTGGGAGGAAGCTTTAAAAACACATCAAAAATGCTTTTTTATTCAGTTTTATTACGTTTTTACAGTTCGGACAAACATTTCTGGAGGGAGGTTTAAACCTCTGAACGCTTTCCCTCAATATGGCCTTGGCCTATCAGTTTCCAAGAGTCAGTCTCAATTTGGTAAGTTAAAGCTGTGCTAGCTTGAATTCAAGCTGTTTTTTGTTTTTGATTACCTGATAAAAGCCTGTACATTGGTGAAGGCATCTAGTTCTCCCATTAAAATGCAAAAAAATAGGGTCGTAATTATAAAGTTTTCTAGGAAGATCCTTGGAGAAAATTGTGCTCTTTTCGAGCCCCCCCCCCCCCCCCGACACCCTCCTTCTCCTGTTCTGGTAGTTTGTTATTTCTATTAAGTGTACAATGTCGGATTGATTGAGGAGAGTAAACTGGGAAACCAGTAAAGCTCAAAACGTGGAATTTTTAGAGCAGATAAGAGAATTAAACATGGACGCCCATAAGGAGGTGGGGCAAGGGGGCGCTAGACCGCCTGGTTGAATGAACGTGTCATATATTTGTATTAATTTAAAAAAACTTTCCACAGAATAAGTTTTCAAAGACAAGTAAAGAACTCTATTAAGCCAAAAAATGGGTAGAAATAAAGTCAAATAATCTTCCAAGCGTAAAACTACCACAAATCCCTATCAACAATTAAATGAAACTCAAAACGAATAGAAATTATGATAAATAGCCGAGTCAAACTCAAAACGAGCAAAAATTAACATTACTAGGGCTGACAACCCCCATGTCTTCTCAAGACCAGAACATAACTTAGGCTTTACTGAAAAAAAATGACCGCGAATTGTCAGTTTAATATACCTATATTGATATTTATTCCTTAAAATAAAAAATGGGTAAAAAAAAAGTGAGTAGAAAAGTTTTTTACTCATAAAGTAAAAAATTCAAAACATTTAAACATATTTTGTTTTCAGTAAAGCGCAAATAATGTTCTGGTCTTGAGAAGGCATGGGGGTTATCAGCCCTAGTAATGTTAATTTTTGCTCGTTTCGAGTTTGACTCGGCTATTTATTCTAATTTCTGCTCGTTTTGAGTTTCATTTATTTATTGATAGTGACCTGTGGTAGTTTTACGCTTGGATGATTACTTGACTTCATTTCTGCCCATTATTTGCTTAATGGAGCCCTTTACTTTTCTTTGAAAAGCTTGTTTTGCGGAAAAAGTTTTTTTAGATGAATTTCTGTTCGTTTTTTTATTGACAAAGTCATTTTGACAAAAAAAAATAATATTTTATATCTTTTCGTTTTTTTTTTGCCTATAAGAATCCATAGTTTGGCATAATTGTGGGGTTTTGACATGCCCAATATCCCTAAAGACATAGTTCCTAGACCGTTCTACTATGCTGAACAAAATAGTTGTCTCAAAATTTTTACTAGATGTGTTTGGGAAATAAATCGGCTTGAGAGACGGGATGATTGCCCACCAATCTCTTTTAACTCTTAGAAAGGACCCTAGAGCTTTTAATTTTGAATCGAATTAGCTTCTTTAAATGTTTCAATGATATTTCTAGCTATAAGAGTGGTGCTGCCTATGATATTATATGCCTTTTGAACTAATCAAACAAAATAACTATCACGAAATGTTGACTGGAAGTGTTATGGGAAATGATGGGCGTGGGGGACGGTTGCCCTCCAATCACTTTTGACTATTAAAGAAGGCACCAGCCCTTTCAGTTACCAACCGACTAAGCCCTTTTTGAAGTTTCTACGACAACAAATGGCCATCTTAAAATTTCAATCAGATGTGTTTTGGGAAAATACGACGGGTGTGGGGGGGGGCTATTTGGCTTCTGATCACTTTGACTCTCAAAAAGAGCACTAATAACTTCTGATTACCAATCCAATGCGCCCTCTTTGAAGTTTATACGATCACCATTTCTATAAGAACCCTATATGCCCCCAGGGGTTAACTTACAACCCTTGACCTGAGGGCTATATGGGGGGGGGGGGTTATCCTCAAAGATATAATTTCGGGACCTTTCAACTACACTGAATAAAATGGCTATCTAAAAAATTATGATTGAATCTGTTTGGGGAAACGATTGGTATGTGGGGGGGGGGGCTAGAAAGCCCAGTATAAGTTCTGATTACCAATCAAATGAATCACCTCTGAGGTTAATACGACCACCCTTTCTATAAAAACTTTATATCCCCACAGGGCATAACTTACAACGCTTGCTCTGATGGTTGGGGGGGGGGGGCTGTCATTCTCAAAGTCAGAATTTCTGGACCTTTAAACTACACTGAACAAAAAGGCTATCTAAAAATTTTTATTGGATGTGTCTGGGGAAGTGATTGATGTGGGGGAGGGGGAGCTGGTTGCCCTTCATGAGCTCTTTTGAAGTTCCTATGACATTTCTTTCTTTAAAAAGTGCCCTGGCCTAAAATATATATATATATATATATATATATATATATATATATATATATATATATATATATATATATATATATATATATATATATATATATATATATATATATATATATATATATATATATATATATATATATATATATATATATATATATATATATATATATATATATATATATATATATATATATATATATATATATATATATATATATATATATATATATATATATATATATATATATATTGTGCCCACGTCACTCTTTACTTAGGCAGCGCTATAGCGCCGCCTATCATATTTTGTCTTGAGATTTCAATTATACAGCACCGGAAGTGCCGATTAGACCAGGTAAGCCTCCCCCCCCCTAAAATTCAGCCTATGGGCACCCATGGAATTAAATAAGTTGTGGGCACACATCTAGTGACCGTACAGTTTAGCATAGACAACCCGAGTATTTACAATGAGTATTTACAATGGGTTATGCAAAGTAGTGAGCGATCAACTTTGGACTTTTATCAAAAATATGTTGAACTCTTGCAAAAAAAAAATGCTGTTTTAGTTTATAAAGGATATTAGAAACTATAGTAGAGGTTCAGGTAGGCTTTTTATCGTCTAGGGGCAATATAGTGCCCTAAGAGATACTAAACATGTGCACAAGCGTATTCTTTTGCCTTCTAACTACGTTAAAGGTAAGTTGAATAAGACGAAGCTTTTATTATGTACTTTTGCAAAATATTAAAGAGCTACGCACCACAATTTTTCATTCAGTCATCCAGGTTTCAATGTGACATACTCTACAATCCATTCCATTTGCAAATCTCTACTCAACCTTATAATATTCCCGCTCTCAACACCCCTAGAAAGACTCGCACTGACTAGGAAAGTTTCCAAAGATCTGCAATCCAATAAAGTCCCATTTTTCCCCCGGAACCAAGGGCGCAGGTTCTTTAAGAGAAAATCGGCTTTTCCCTTAGAACTTTTTAATCTTGATAGGATAAATAAAAGAATTATTTGTTGACAAACGGATGTTAAGCATCTTTTTCCCTTTTTTTGCCCATAGTATCTGAATTGCTTTGCTTGAGCGTGAAAGGTTCTCATGTCACTAGACTATTTTTTCATTAATAAGTGTCTTTTCTTATAGAAAAAAGACTATTTTCATTGGGATGGTAAGGAAATCACAACTTTCTGCAATCTTGATCAACCTCTGTGATCTGAATCTGGAAATTTTTTTTTTTGGGGGGGGGGTCTTGGAGGAGGGGGACATAGCCTTGGATTATATAAGCTGATGTCCGCAAGAGTAGAGTAATATGGTCTCAACCGTTACAAAAGTTTGTGTTTTTTGTTCATTCTTAGTCTCTGTGAGAAGCAGCTTACCCCACTGTCAATAAAAAAAATAAATAAATAAAAAAACGTCATGGAAAGGCTAAGGACCCAAGCGGCCGACTGCTGAATTGAAATTAGAGTAATATTCTGTGCATTAGAGCTAAAAATAGGAAAATTTCCTTTCACTAAATTTTACTTTCCCAAAGGGAGTGGGTGGGAGAAGGTAATTCTGACTTCCTGGTTGCAGTTACACTTTTCCGTATTTCATGTGTGTGCATTAAAGTATCCCCAGAAAACAATTTTTTTTTTCGGATTCTTTGTCATTAAACTAACTTACAATGGGTTGTTGTGAGTTTAAAACTGTGATAACCGTTTAGGCAGTGCTATTGCGCTGCCTTAACGGTTAAGTAAACGGTTAACTAAACGGTTAAGTAAAGAACAATGTTGGCAATGTATTACCAATATAGCAATGTATGATTTTTTTTTTTCTAGACCAGGGCAATTGGTATCGAAGGAGTTGTCGCAGAAACTTCGAGAAAGGCTCATTCGATTGGAAATTGGAATGGCTAGTGCTCTTTTTAATTGTCGAAAGTGATTGGAAGGCAACTAACACCCCCTCCACGCCCACCAATTCCCCAAACACATCCAATCAAAAGTTTGAGATAGCAGTTTTGTTGGATGCAGTTAAGAGTTATGGAAATTATGTCTTTAACCAGAACAACCCCCCCACAGTCTTCAAGGCAAGAATTATAAGTTATACCTTGGGGCCATATAAGGTTTTTATTGAAAGCTTTTTCGTAGAAACTTAAAAAGGGCTCACTCGATTGGAAATTCAAACGGCTAGTGCCTTTTTTAGTAGTCGAAAGAGATTGGAGGGCAACTAAATCCCCTCTCGCGCCAAACTTTTCCCCAAACACATCCAATCAAAATTTTTAGGTAGCCATTTTGTCCAACATAGTTGACAGTTTTAGAAATTAGTTCTTTAAGGATGACGACCCCCCCCCTCCAGTCCTATAAGGGGCATATAAGGGTTTTATAGAAAACTTTGTAATAAAAACTTCAAAAAGGGCTCATTCGATTGGAAATTGAAATGGCTAGTGCCCTTTTTAATAGTAAAAAGTAATTAAAGGGCAACTAACCCCCCTCTCACGACCACCATTTCCCCAAACACATACAATCAAAATTTTGAGATAGCCATTTTTTTCAACGTAGTTGAAAGTTCTAGAAATTGGGCCTTTGAGGATGACAACCCCCCAACTCCTCAGGGCGTGGGTTTTGAGTTATGCCCTGAGGGCATATAAGGTTTTTATAGAAAGTGTTTTCGTAGAAACTTCAAAAAGGGCTCATTCGATGGGAAATTCAAAGGGCTAGTCGCCTTTTTAATTGTCGAAAGTGATTTGAGGGCAACTAACCCCCCTCTCGCGCCAACCTTTTCCCCAAACACATCAAGTCAAAATTTTTAGATAGCCATTTTGTTCAACATAGTTGACAGTTTTGGAAATTAGATTTTTAAGGATGACACCCCCCCCCCCCAGTCCTATAAGGGGCATATAAGGTTTTTATGGAAAGCGTTGTAATAGAAACTTCAAAAAGGGATCATTCGATTGGAAGTTGAAATGGCCAGTGCCCCTTTTAATTGTCAAAAGTAATTAAAGGGCAACGAACCCCCCTATCACGACCACCATTTCTCCGAACACACTCAATCAAAATTCTAAGATAACCATTTTGTTCAACGTGTTTGAAAACTTTGAAAATTATGTCTATAAGGATGACAGACCTTTAAAACCCTTAATGCAAGGGTTGTAAGTTATGCCGTGGGGACATATAAGGAGCTTAAACAATGTGTTGTCGTAGAAACTTGAAAAAGGGCTCATTCGATTGGAAATTGAAAGGGATAGTGGCCTTTTTAATAGTTGAAAGTGATTGGAGGACAACTAACCCCCCTGTCACGCCCAGCATTTCCCAAAACACATCGAATCAAAATTTTGAAATAGACATTTTTTTCAACGTAGTTGGAAGGTCCGTAAATTTTGTCTTTCAGGATGAACCCCCCCCCCCCTACAGCCCTCAGGGAAAGGGTTGTAAGCTATTCCCTGGGGGCATATAAGGATTTTTTTATAGAAGGTGTTGTCGTAAAACTTCAAAAAGTGTTCACTCGATTGGAAATTGAAAGGGCTATTGCCCTTTTTAATAGTTGGAAGTGATTGGAGAGCAACTAGCCCCCCTCTCACACCCACCATTTCCCCAAACACATCCAATTAAAATTTTGAGATAGGCATTTTCTTCGACGTAGTCGAAAGTTCCGGAAATTATGATTTTGAGGATGACAAACCCCCCAAACCCCTAATTGGAGGGCAACTAAACCCCCTCTCAAGCCCACCGTTTCCCCAAACACATACAACCAAAATATTGAGATATTCATTTTGTTCAACGTAGTTAAATGTTCAGGAAATTAGGTGTTTGAGGATGATAACCCCATAAGAGCCCTCAGGGCAAGGGTTGTAAGTTATGCCCTGGGGGCATATAAGGTTTTTTTTATAGAATGTGTTTTCGTAAAACTTCAAAAAGTGCTCTTTCGATTGGAAATTGAAAGGGCTGGTGCCCTTTTTAATAGTTGAAAGTGATTGAAGGGCAATTAGCCCCCCTTTCACACCCACCATTTCCCCAAACCCAATTAAAATGATGAGATAGGCATTTTTTTCAACGTAGTTGAAAGTTCAGGAAATTATTATTTTGAGAATGACAAACCCCCCAAACTCCTCAGGGCAAGGGTTGTAAGCTATGCCCTGGGGGCATATAAGGTCTTTATAGAAAGCGTTTTCGTAGAGACTTCAAAAAGGGCTCATTCGAATAGAAATTGAAAGGGCAAGTGAACTTTTTAATAGTCGAAAGTGATTCGAGGGCAACTAACCCCCGTCTCACGCCCACCATTTCCCTAAACACTTCCAATCAAAATTATGAGAAATCCATTTTGTTCAACGTAAATGAAAGTTCAGGAAATTAGGTTTTTGAGGATGACAACCCTCCCCCCCCCCTCCTCCTGACAGTCTTCAAGGCAATGGTTGTAAGTTTTTCCCTGGGGGAATATAAGGTATTTTATAGAAAATGTTGTTGTAGAAACTTCAAAAGGGCTCTATCCATTGGAAATTGAGAGGGCTATTACTCTTTATAATAGTCGAAAGTAATCGGAGGGAGATTTCCCCCCCCCCCCGTGCCCATCATTTTCTCAAACATTTCTGATCAACATTTTGACATGGGCATTTTGTTCAACGTAGTTGAATTGTCCGGAAATTATGTCTTTGAGGATGACAACCCTCCCCCCCCCCCATAACCCTCAGGACAAGGGTCCTAAGTTGTGCCCTTGGGGCATATAACGTTTTTATAGAAAGTTTTGTCGTAGAAACTTTGAAAAGGGCTCATTCGATTGGAAATTGAGAGGATTAGTGCCTTTTCTATTAGTCGAAAGTGATCAGAGGGAGAAATGTCCCCCTCCACGCCTATTCTTTCCGCGAACACTTCCAATCAAAAATTTACTTATCAACTACGCTTAACAAAATGGCCATTTCAAAATTTCGATTGAATGGTGTTGAGGAAAGTGATTGGCGTAGAAGGGGTGTTAGTTGCCTTCTAATCACTTTCAACTATTAAAAAGGGCACTAGCCATTCCCATTTCCAATCAAATGAGCCCTTTTCGATATTTCTACGACAACTCCTTCGATACGACGTGCCCTGGTATGGAAGAACATAGATAATTCATAGTGCCAACATCGTTCTTTACTTAGGCAGCGCTATTGCGCTGTCTATGAAAAGGCTCATTCTTTGTCCCCGAGAAAGACTATGTCAATATTAAACGAACAGAAATTAATCGAAAAAACTTTTTGCATAAAATTAGTTTTTTCCAAAAAAAGCAAAGAACTCCATTAAACCAAAAATGAACAAAAATAGAATCAAATAATTTACCAAGCATACAACTACCACAAATCAGTATCAATAAATAAATGAAACCCAAAACAAACATAAATTAAAATAGGTCAAACTCAGAACGAGGAAAAATTAATCTGAGTAGGGTTCTAAACCCTATGCTTTCTAAATTCCAGAATATAATTTGTACTTCACTGAAAAAAAATCTTTTAAATGTTTTCATTTTATAGCTTTAGGAAATAAAAAATTAATCGGTACTTTAAGGAATAAATATTAGCATATGTATATTAAACTGAAGATGCAATTTTTTTTCAGTAAATTCATTAGAATTTTGTTTCATTTCATTTACCTGGATTCATTTATCCAGGTATTCTTAGTATGCTGCCTTTAACAACCTGTTGCTATTACTATATTACTACCTATTACTACATTAACAACCTACATCTCATAGAGATTCTTGTT
This sequence comes from Artemia sp. Qi Xiang Cuo, assembly GCF_049724085.1. NCBI lineage: Eukaryota > Metazoa > Arthropoda > Branchiopoda > Anostraca > Artemiidae > Artemia > Artemia sp. Qi Xiang Cuo. The sequence continues at coordinate 97,749,933 of NC_142794.1, read as the reverse complement.
TCTCCTAATACATAGCCATGCCAGCTAGTCTGTTAACTCTTGCTCTAATCAGCCCTAAATTACCCCTTAACACTATCTCGGTTAAACTTGTTATTTAGAGCAAACAATTTCTTTAAAAAATTTAACTCAATCTTCTCTCAGTTGTTCCTTTTTTTAAATCCCAAAATTTCATAACACTAACTAAACACTTAGCTTACTATTGAAAATCTTCTTCATTAACTTAATGTCGCTTTGGCCTATATTTCTTAAACTACTTCTTAATGCACTCCACATCGCCCTTAGCCCTCTATTTACCATGAGATTGCAAGAGTTTTCTATTTAAAAAAAATAGAGTTGTGAGAACGAGTCCAACTTTAGCGTAAAGAGCGAGGCGTTGAAGAGGGGACAGACCCTTTCATATATGGAATAATTTTTGTTCGTTTTAAGTTTTAATGTCGCTCCTTACTTTCAGTTAAAAGAAACTTGTTTTTTTATTTAATAACACACTTAAAACGAAGACCTTATCAGCAGCCCTATAATCTTCCCTAAAACTTCCCTAATCTTCCCTATAATCTTATCTAAAATGTCTATTCTCTTTTGCTGCGACCCTAACCATATATAAAACCTCGAACTTAATCAAACAGTCCTTGGTAAACAAACGGTAAATAAGGAGCAATGTGGCTTAATGGTAACCAAAACTCTAAGAAACAGAGTCTTGATAACAATAGATACATCAAAAAAATCGAATTTTGATGCTTATTCAAAATATGTACAATTCATCAAATTTAATGGTACCCATCAAAAGCTAAAAGCCTTAGAAAAGTTGACCAATTTTTCGAAAAAGGGGGAACACACCCCAAAAAATCAAATTATTTTGATGAAAACCACTCTATCAGATGCAGCATGCCAGAGAACCCTATTACAGAGGTTTCAAGCTCCTATGTACTAAAATGTGATATTTTTGCGTTTTTTGCCAGAAGAAAAAACGTATACGTGTTTTTTTCCCAGGGGTGATCATATTGAACCAGTAATTGTAGAAGATTGGGAGAGGGCTCATTTGATCGGAAATAAAATGTTCTAGTGCCCTGTTTAGGTGACCAAAATGTTGGAGGTCAGCTATCCTCCTCTCACGCTCCTTTATTCCTAAAAGTCATCCTAACAAAATTCTGAGATTGCCATTTTGTTCAGTATAGTCGAAAAATCCAATAACTATGTTTTTGAAGATGACTTAACCCCTCCACAGTACCCGGGGGAAGGAGTGCAAGTTACGAACTTTTAAGTTTACAGTCACTCAGAAAAAATAACCATTTTTTTCCTAATTTTCAAGTGCACCTGTGTTTTTTTTTCCTTTTATGGTGCGTAAGCCCCCATTTGCCCAAAACCTTGACGGTAGAAATTCCATGATATTCATTAAAAAAAACCTGAAATTCAACGAACTTTTTTTGTCAAACCAATATTTTTCTACTTCATTGCGGTCTCCATAGTCCACAGGGTTAAGAATACAATTGTCAAGCCTATCGTAAATAAAACTTGGGTACACAGTTCAAGTAAGCATACCTATTATCGTCACCTTGTATTACTCCGTGGGGGATAAAACTTACGGATGTCAGATTCAATCCATTTGGGGAAAAAAGCTTTGTTGGCCTTTTTTAAGGCCGTTTTTCAGATAACTAATATTTCTCTGTCTATTCTTCTTTTGTGCATTGGGATTCTCATGGACTACGAATTTAAGAGGATTGGGATGCCAATTTTATTTAGGCCTAACTCATTTTCTCACTGTTCATCACGGTTCCCCTGGCGTAGAAACTTACGGATGTAACTTTCAAGACCATTGGAAAAAGTAAACTTTTTCCCCTGTTAAGCTCTGCTTTTGGGTAACCAATTTTTGTATTATCTATTTCACCCTTTAATATTTGGCCAATTAGCTCAAGCAATTAGAGGCACAAGTTTTAATTCAAGAGTTAAAATTTTTTTGACCCTTTTTGGGTCCTATTTTCAAAGGGTCAGTGCCACTCAACACTGTTTTCGTTCATTAGCTTTCTAATGGCCCGAGAAATGTAAGTTTTGAACTATCAAGGAAACACAGTTTTTGGCCCATTTCCAGGTCTTCTATAAGGCCCTTCAAACAAAATGCGTTCTTTTTGGTCTAGGGAACAATCTTAGAATGTTTTGAGCCAACATCAAACAGTTCGTGGTAACGAATTGTAAGTAAGGAGTGACCTGGCTTAATAGTAACCGAAACTCTAAAGAACGGAATTTTGATACTAATAGATACATCAAAAGAATTGGATTTTTATGTTGATTTCAAATATAGAAGTTTCATTAGGTTTAGCATTACCCATCAAAAGTTAAGGGCCTGAGAATATTTGCCTTATTTTCAAAAAAAGGAGAGAACGCCCCCTAAAAGTCATAGAATCTTAGAAGGAATTTTTCACGGGGGAAGGGAATTTTCTATGAAGGGGCTCCGGATTTCTCAGTATTATTTGAAAAACGATCAGAAATTAAATAAAAAAGAAGTTTTTTCAACTGAAAGTAAAGAGCAATATTAATACTTAAAACAAACAGAAAATACTACGTATGTGAGGAGGATTGCCTCTCCTCAATAGCTCGCTCTTAGTCTATTTTTTTTTTTTTTACTTTTAAAAGAGGAGACAGCAATCACATCATTGTGTGATACTCAAGAGATTCTACTCAAAAAAAGTGCTATACGTCTATTTTCTGCTAAAAAACTTCAGTTTAAGGGAAGGGTCCACTATGGCTTTTGCCTTGGAAATATTAAGATCCTTGCATAATTAAAACAAAGATCCCAAATAATTAGTACAAAGATCTCTGTTATTTGAAGCTGACGTTAGCCTATGTGGCTGGCGTTATATGTCTTAATACGTATTTTCAATATGAATCACGAATTATTATTTTAAAGATATGCAAGAGTTTCTAGGCTAAAAATAGTAGAGCTAAGACTGAATTGTAATGCCACATTAAAATCTTTAAATCATTAAAATTATTAAATCTTTAATAATTTCAACTAGTAAAACATGTTTTTTCAACTGAAAGTAAAGAGCAATACTTAAAACAAACAGACAATATTACGTATGTGAGGAGGGTTGCCTCTCCTTGCTCACTCTTACTCTAATTTTTTTTTTACTTTTAAGAGAGGAGACACCAGTCACAACATTGTGTAATACTCAAGAGATTCTACTTTAAAAAAAAAGTGCCATACGTCTGTTTGCTACTAAAAAACTTCAGTTGAAGGAAGGGTCCACTATGGCTTTTTCAAGCTGACATTATGTGGCCTGCCGCACTCTTCGGCAGCTGCTGAAAGACAATTTATGCCACTTGATAATACCAAATTACACAAACCAAATTACACAATCGTCTTCTGATGCAAACGACTAGTTGTTTGATGAACATGAAGCAACTAATTTGGTGTTCTGGAGCGTCGCTGGGATCTTGGATTATACCTTTTGAAATGCGTATGAAAATAGTCCAATTGGTAAATAGGTAACAAAGATGACTCTTATGCTGAGCACAATTTTCAAGAGGAATTCTCGTTAGAAGATTAACCTTAACATCCCGCAAGTTATTTTTTAGTGTTTATTTGTTTTTACGAGTTTTGCGCTTGTATTAAATGATTGTTTTTTTGTTTTCATTATATTTGATGTTAACTGGCCACTTTGAAAAAAGTTTTGCTAAGTATTTTTTGGTCAATATCCCTAGTGATAAGAAAAATAACCTCTAGTTTTTGAGATTTTAAGATGGACATATTTTAGACAAACATGGACATATTCTGGCAGTATTGTATATATATATATATATATATATTTATATATATATAACTGTTTGAGATGCTTTTTATAGATGAATTAGAGGAGAAATGTAGCTTTCCGCCATACCAGTTTTGTTTTCAGAATAAAGTAGGGTGCTTTAATGCTCTTAGTGCTGTTGCTAATGTCCTAATAGAGGCTGACCTGACTCAAGAGGTTCTTGTTCTAGCAGCTCACGTTGTTAGGCATGCATTTGACTCATTGGTACACGGAACCATGCTCTTTAATGTGGCAGGAGGAGGTGTTCATCCCAATGTTATTCGTGCTATGAGAAATCTATGTTCGCGCCTTGAAATACGCATCGAAATTATAAATCTATTTAACTTGCTGGTGTCTGATTCATCTGATATTTTACATACTCCACGGAATAGACTTTATCGTCCCAGTAACCCAACGAATGATCTGAATGGTTTTTTTTTCTGTTTATAAAGGCACACGTCAAGGTGCTATTATTTCGCTTAACTTTTTAACAATGGTTTCCTAGATGCTCAATCCAAATGCATATCCTCATGCACCGAGGCAGCAACAAATGTGACACTTTGGCCCATCCCTAAATCAAACCCGTTGGCTGCTGATTTCCCACCTTGAAAAAAATGTGATGCGTCTTTTGCTTCAGTTGCCCAAAATAAAAAATGTTTCAACCGAATAATCCTCACTAAACAATATAATTCAACAGCGCTATTCACTTTAACTGAGCTCTTACATAACTCAACCCTGTGCTAGTTAAACTTCCTGCATCTGACCCAAGGTGCAACTGAACCCCCGTGTTACCAAATTTCCTTGTAACTGAGCCCTTATCCAACTGAACCCTCTTGTAACTGAATCTCCATACAACTGAACTCCTTTGCAACTCAACCCTCACGCAACTCAACCACCGTTTAACTGAACCCTCGAGCAACTAAACCCTGTAAAACTGAACCCTCGTACAACTTTACCTGCATTTAACTCAATCCTCACTCAACTTAGTATCCGTGCAACTCAAGCATATTCAGATCAACAAACATTCAACTCAGTCTCTGTGTGATTCAATATTTGTGCAACTCAACCCCCATTCTATTCACCTCCTGAGCCATTAAACCCTCACTTAACTCATTTCTCATTCAACTCAACCGCCGTTTACAAAGCTGCCTGACTCGATCCCCATTCAAATCAACTACATTCAGCTCAACCCTCCTCAAACCAAACCCCAAATTCGTCATATCCTCCTCAAACAGGCTGAATATAACTACAAAATCTAATTCAGCCTGTTTTTTTTTGGATATGACGGATGCTGATTCGAATGAAATGGCCTCTATTTGTTGGCTATGTTTTATTTCTATTCTTTAGTACCACTTCGATGTAATACTGGTCCCCTCCCCCTCCCCCATCTAAAAAACAAAAGTTTATCATTCTGTTCTATATATTTGGAAATTAGCAGAGCTTTTCAGGCCCAGGGCTAACCAAAACTTGAAGGTCATAGTAGTAGCAATAACTGTACCCCAATCCAGTGAAATTCCATAGTAGCTAATATTTTAGACACATTAAAAAAAAGAAACACTATCTCATAAGAAAAATCTGCCGTTAATACTGATTCAGGAATGTTAGCTGTTGTTTAAATTAATAGTAAAAGTTTATTTCAGAAAAAAAAAATTCTGGGAACTTCTGGAAAGAGCTGGAAACGCTGACAAATTCCCTTTTTCTAAGTCTATTAGACTTAGAAACAAGAATAAAAATGAGAATAATCAAGTATGTGCAGAAGATTTGGGTTAAAGAAAATAACCACCCAGTTAAATCGAAAATTATTAAACCTAGACGACAAGTAACTGCCAACAATTGCAAAGCCAGAGATCACTTTAATGGAAGTAGTTTTAGAAATATGTAGAAGATATGGAGTAGAAATCAAATTATCAGAAATGCTGAGAGTGAGTAAAATAGAAGTTCCTCCACCATGGGAGGAAAACAGGATTTTATCAAATTTAGAATTCAAAGTGGAACCAAATATACCTGAAGAAAAGGCATTTCATATGCTGATGAGTAATTAATATGAAGGATTATCACAGTATTTACTGATGGATCTAAAGTTGATGAAACTAAGCATGTTGGAATAGCAATTTGGTGCCCTCAGAAAAACATATCAAGAAAATTCAAACTGTCCCCCGAAGGCAGTGTATTTCAGGCAGAAGTATGCGCTATTACAAAAGCCTTAGAATTTACTGAAGAATGTAAAGAAGAAAAATTTGTAATATGTTCCGATTCAAAGAGCGCCATTCAAGCTATTACAAATACTAACATCATGCCAAAAAGCAAGTAGAGAAGTCATAAAGTGCTGCATTAAGCTACATGCAGCAACGGAGAAGAAGAAGATTTTCATTCAGTGGATTCCTGCTTATACTGGAATCATAGGGAATAAAATTGCAAATATGGCTCTGAAGCATGGACGCTCCGAAAAGCGGATGAAGATTTGCTAGATGTTTTCCAGAGAAATTGCTTAAGGATTGTTCTGGGTACCCGGCTGACTGACCGTATTTCAAACAATAGGCTATACGAAAAATGTGGTTCAATACCGCTTTCTAGGTCTATAATGAAAGAAAGGTTGAGGTGGTTAGGGCACGTTGTCCGGATGAAGGATGACAGATTGCCGAAGATTGTTCTTTTCGGCCAACCATCTAGGGCTAAACGGAAAGCAGGTCGTACCCGGCGGGGGTGGGAGGACGTCATAAAGAAAGATTTAAAGGAAATGGGAACTTCGTGGGCGGGTGTAAAATGGGAGGCTTTGAATAGATTGGGGTGGAGGAGGAGCGTGCGTAGCTGTGTTGGCCTCAGGCGGCTTGGTGCTGCGATGAGTTGTTAGTAGTAGTAGTAGTAATTGGACACCCCTCAAGAATATATGATGCTCGGGAAAGTAATTCAAGAATTGAACTAAGAAGGCTTTCTATCAAACAGAGATTTGACTGGATATTTTTTCGTTACTAAGAAAAATCAAAGGAAAATAAATTGTATAAAGAATTAAATAGATTTGAAGCAAAGAAAATATTCTGCCTTCGATCAAACCATGCAGGAGTCGGATAATACAAAGCAAGATTTTGGGGAGAAAGTGACAATTGTCCCAAATGTGGGAGCCTAGAGACCATTGAACAATTTCTAAAAGAGTGCCGTGAGAGTGAAGAAGAAAGACGAGAAATAGTGGAATTTTTTAGACTTAAGAGAAGGTAGCCAAGCCTAAATCTATTATTCGGTGGATTAGAAAGTGAAGAGGAAAATTGTGTGATTACACGTCTTGTAATAGAGTTTTTTAAGAAAAGTGTAAGACTTATGGACATTTGAAAGCAGTTCATAAAGAAGAGACTTTATACGCGCTTGAAGAATAAGAAGTGAAGATTAGATAGCCACTGACGTCCCCTGGGCTGTACAGCGAGAGGGGAATCATCCCGTTCCCGAATCCTATACAGTTCCCTAAAGTATCTTGAATAACATCATTTTTAGAAGAAGAAGACCTAACTAAGAAATAAAAGGAAGAAAACGGATGTTCTGACTCTGGTAGCCCTGTCCTATTCCACATAGTTGAGACTAATAACTCTTGATAAGGTCTGTTTTTGAGTTAATAGTATACTTTGAATAATTATTTTTAATTGTGTTTCAAGACTCCTTCCGTGAATGGAACTCGCCTTTATGGAAGGAATGCCTAGGCCTAATCAGTAGATAGGAATTCCTGCTGTGATATTCATGAAGCCAGGTTCTGAACTTAAACAGCAACCTGAGAATATAACTATAAAGCAGGCTATAATTACATTGTTACAACAGATAAGCATTATTAGGGCTAAATAGGCTATGGGATAGGGTTGTAGACTAGCCTAGGCCTATTTTCAAGTGAATTGATTAGGGTAAGAAACATTATCCAATTGAGCCAAATTGTTTAAATACCAATTATTCTATTTTGTTGTATATATCCTAACAGGGTTTCAGTTTTATTTTTTAAATTTCTAAGTGGTGCTAGGCTATAATTTGGTTGGGCCTAGGATGAAAGTGAAAACATCATTTGATGCCTTTTTTTTGCTCTTTCATAATTCAATATTGCTTCTGGGGCTAATTGTATCTTGAGCCCTTAACTCTTTGATGGCTGATTTATGAAACTGTGATTAGAAAAGTTTGGTTTTGCTTTTTACTAGTTTCCTAGGGGTCCATGACATAGGGGCAGCTGAGGAAAGTTGTTTATTTCAAATATTCATTTCATATGGAATATGGATCTTATAAGGCACATCAGCTAAATAGTGAAACAGTCTAGCCTACTTAAACACTTGAGTGGTATGCTTTGAAAAAATTCTTGTCTTTGGTTAAACAAAGGTGCACATTACACTTCAGGTACTTGACAAACTTGTGGATGTGTTTTGCACAGGACTTGCATCTTTGTCTTTCATCAACCATTTCAGGCCAGTGGGCTGTGTTGTCAAAGCAAACACTAGAACTGGAGATGCTGTCACTCCTAGTTTTCTTTTGTGGTCTGGTAGTAACTAGAGACTTGCTTGGTGGTCTACCTTTCCTTGTTGCAGGGATGAATGCACCTCTGAGCTGACGGTCAGCAATATCCATACAAAAGCAAACAATGGATAGGGGCTTCTCAGCATCAGAGTGATGATTGCACCTGTACAGTAACCAAGCATTGGCTATGCTGATGTCAAGGAAGTAATAGATTAGATGCATGTACTACTTCTTCCCCTTGATGTCAGTATATTATAACTTGATCAACCTGTTGCTCAAGTCCACCCCACCCATGAACTTGTTATACTCTTTGACATGAGGTCTGGCTACATTGATTTGAGCCTACCCCTTTTTGTCACACCGTTTGCATTGATCAAGTGGGTCAGGCCCAACATATGAAGATGGACCAGCTTATTGTTGTACCAATTCATCACAACTATTCCAGGATGTTGCTCAACCTGCCAATCAAACAATCCTCTTCTGGAGCTTTTCAGCTCCAGAAGTTTCACTTCCTATATTCTGTCTATTTGGACTGTGCCTACTGACTGGATTCCCATTTCCTGCAGCTTTTCTACTAAATGAAAACTGCTTCAAAAATTGGCAAAGAACACTTTGAAGTTCTTTTTTTGGGGAGATATTTGACTAGGTGGAGCACCACATCAGCACCAACACCAAGGTCTGAACCAACAGTGGTTCCTTTACCACTGTAAATTTTAAAGTCATAAATTATTCCACAAGCTCCAGCTCTTGTAAATACTTTTATCCCCCACTTGTGTGGCTTGTCTTTTATGTACTACTTGAACCCAAGCTAGCCCTAGAATGGGACCACTTGTTCATGGGACAGTAGGACCACAGATTGTTGTTCTTTATTTGGGACTTCTTGCATATTCTTCTGAAACTTATTGTACAAGGGTCAAACCTTGAAGAGAGGGTCATATCCCAGATTCCCCTTTTTGATTGCTTTGAAACTATCATTTGCATGGAAGAACTGCCTTATTCTTTTGAAGCAGTTGCATGACATAGCATTAGCCACTGGAGGATAATGTGTAGCCATGTCCCAGTACATAGACATGTGGGGAAGTTTCACAATTCCCATTAGCAAAATGATTCCAAGGAATTGTTCCATTTCTTTAATAGTACATTTCAGCTCCTAGCCTTTTCCCCAGGATTGTTGCTTATAATTTCAGAATCAAAGAACTTTTGGAAGAATGTGATTGGAGTAACCAGAGACAAGTCAGGATTTGGCATTTGTCCTTTCCAGTCCACATCATTCTCTGGCACAGGTTTTTTTTTCCAGATTTGTCTCTTTTCAGCAAAAGATTTAGGAACCACATCTGCTTTGGCTTCATCACAGAGGGATTTTGCAGACTTTAGGTGAGACTTTGCTCTTTGACTGAGTGGTAGATTGTATTTATTGTCACTGTCATCCCAACTACTATTGTGCTCATCTTCAGCTGATTTGCAAAAGAGAGGGTCATTGTTGTCTTCAGAATCCTCCAAATTCAGGTCAGAGAGATCACTGTTCAGCTCTAAGACAGGGAACAGCAGTGCTGAGGTCAACTCTTCTTAGTCATCCTTCATGTTGCCTCCTCAGTGCTTCCTGCAGCATTTCTTCACTACTTACTATTGCTTCATTGACTAATGAAGAGGTTGAGGGCTCAATAATCTCAATGGCTCTTCAGCTACTGATAGTAGACAGTAAACTTGCGAACTGGGTGGATAATACATGGGCTATATGTGGATGACCTTACGGTTTTAAACAAATCCATTCATTTAAACTGATGTTTATATCTGCAAATTAGCTGTTTATAGGTCAACCAGGATCAATTATTATAAATTAGCTGATTATAGGTCAACCTGGATCAATTATTATAAATTAACTGTTTATAGGTAAATCAAGATCAGGTACAGTATTTCATAATTCCCAGGATTTCCTTGTGTAAACTATACTGAACTTTTTGGTGGGTCAATATTATACTCCCTCCCTTAGGGCAGATGGGCCTTATCAGATACATTTTTAAAAACTGTCCTTGCTTGTGGATGAATAAAAGTAATACAGATAAAACTGTCAGACAGTAACAAACACCACGAGATTTTTTTCCTTCACCAAGCAACCTAAACTTCAATACTACCTGATTCAGATTTATTTCATTCAACAAAATCTGAAAAATTTCACTATGTCAAATTCAGTACTCAGCAAACATTGATAGATGACTCATAAAGAGGCAAAGTAATATACCATTCGATAGCTCTCGTTCTCTTGTTTCTGGCTATGTAGATAATTTCTCGGTTAAACCAATCAAAAAGGAGCTATAGGCAAAAATCTTGGTGTGCCTTATAAGAGCCACCAGCCATCAAAGGGTTAAAGGGGCCCAAACATATTTTATATGAACTATGAAAGAGCATAAAAAAGCATCAAATGATGTTTTCACTTTCATCCTAGCTAGCTAAATTATATGGCCCACTGCAAATTTACCGTGAACTTTACCCCAAACCCCCCCACCTCCATAATTTACAAATATATACCCTGAATTGGAATAGCCTATACCCTGAATTGTTGACAGAAAAGTTTTGAATTGCAAATTTCAGTTCTATTTTTGTCCATGGCATTTGAAAAACTTGGATCAGTAGGAAAATGGTTTATATTTGAGTCGCCTAATAAAAGAGGTTTGAATTGTTATAAATAAGTATGTCTGGAATATGTTACTTTTGAACAACCTATTTATAAACTAGTGTTATGTTTTCAACCACTTTTCAATAACTTAACTAGTGGTGATAACTTCTTTGTGTGGTTACAAAAATGAAATATCTTTGGGACCCTTTTAAGGGCTCAAGATGCAGCTAGCTCCAGAAGCAATTATTGAATTATGAAAAAGCATAGGCCTAAAAAAGGTATCAAATGACATTTTCACTTTTACCCTAGCTAAATTATAGCACCACCTAGAAATTTACCTTTTATTCACATAGGCAATTAACAGTAAGTTGATTTTCTTCTGATTCTAAAAATGTGACATTTATTGCTTGATATTTGTTCTATAGATCACGAATATTAAATATAATTTCTCGCTTTTCAATTGTTAGTCAAAATAGAGACCAACTTTTTAATTTATGCTGACAAATTATTGGTGGAAATTTCACCAAGAAGGTGAGGCTTTTGTTACTACCCTCACATTGTATCATTGTTTAGTAAAATAGGGGTGATTTAAAACCCTGTCTCTATGTTTCCACAATGCCAAAGAAACGTGGTTCTTCCCAAAAAAGAGTCTTTTACCCTAGCATGTTTGGAGAGGGTATATTTACAGTTATCAACAATATTTTAACTGGGATGAAAGTTAATGCATCATTTGATGCCTTTTTTTATGCTCTTGTATCATTTCTTAATTACTTCTGTGGGAAATTCAAATTAAGCCCTTAAAGAGCTCCAAAAAGTAACAGTTCTTAGTAATCTAAAGTTTAAGAACATGTTTCTAAAAAAAATCTTCTACTGAGAAAAAACTGGCATTTACAGCTGATTCAGGAATGGTAATTATTATTTTTCTTAGTGTATATAGTAGCATGTTAATGCCAAAACAGATTTTCAAGAATTATTAGAAAGAACCTGAAACCCCTCAAAAATGACATCAAAGTAAGACTGACATAACTTTTGAGGGGTTTCTGGCTCTTTAAAATTTCTCCAAATTTGTTTCCATAGGCTAATAAAATTTTATTATTTAGGCTAATGAAAATAGAATTACTGTTCCAACATCGGTTATAAATTCCAATTGTCTCTTATTAGCCAGTTTTTTTTTTTCAGAAACACGTTTTTGAACTTTTGGCTACTATAGGCTGTTTTGAACCCTTTACGGGCTCAGAATACAATTTCCCCCAGAAGCAACTATTAAATTATGAAAAAGCATATAAAGACATAGGCTAGGTAGGGTGATGTATTCAGTTTCATCCTAGCTAATTTATGCGAAAATTACAAATTTACCAAAGAAAGAGCATAAAAAGTTTTGAGTAAGAGCATTGATAAAGGTTAAGAACCATGACTTTTCAGAACAGTGGTTACATGCTAGAACAAACAGAGTGGGTTAAGTTTGTAGTTGACAACATAACTAAGCTTGGACGAAAGGGAATAAATCACTGATGCCTTTTTTGTGCTTTTTCATAATTCTATAATTGCCTTTCTACATATTGAGCCTGTAATAGGGCACCAAAAGGTTGCTTTTTCATAATTCTATAATTGCTTCTGGAGGAAATACATAATAGCCTGTAATAGGGGACCTATAATAGCCTGTAATAGGGCACCAAAAGGTAAAACAGTCCATTGTAACCAACAGTTTAAAAATGTGTTTCTAGAAAAACTGTATGGTGATAAAAATTGCCATTTGTGACTGATTTACGAATGGTAATTTCTATTTTCCTTTGCCTTACTAGTAAAATTTTATTTTGAAAACAAATTTGGAGTTATTTTTTAAGATTAGCCAAAAACCCCTTGAAAATGACATTACACCAAAACTGACATCATTTTTTAGGTGGTTTCTGGCTATTTAAAAAAAAAAAAATCTGCTAGTTTTTTCATACTAACATTTTACTGTAAAAACTAATGAAAATAATAATCACTATTCTAATACAGCTATAAATGTTTTTTTTTTCAACCAGTTTTTTTTTAAACATTACCTTAATTACCTTACCTTAATTCGCACTTCAGAGCAAATTAAGGTCCATACTGGATCTGTTGTGCTCCAGGTCAATGATGGCAAAAATTCATCACTGTGTTAGGGCCCAGTGACACGCCATAGGAGAGGTCTGCTGGAGAGATGCAATTTAAGCCCACTCGGTAGCGGTGGCCATGAGGTAGGTATGGCCTGTAAAGACCATTCTCAGTGGTATAGAGCTGACACCGCCGCACAACAGCAACTTCGGATTGAGTATGCAAGATGGTTGGGTATGATAAGCGGCATCAGCCTCCTAGCAAGACACTCATTATGATAAAGTTGGCATCAGTCAGTAGTTGAGTGGGACGGACAGTCCCACTCATATTTCCATGACTTGTTATTCCATTCCTTGTCAAGTCTGGACTTGAAGGACGCAGCAGTAGGTGCAGTTGCTGTTTCAGCTTGAAGGCTATTCCAATCGTTGACAACATGCTCAGAGAAGAAGTGTTGCCGCGTTCGTGTTTTGACCAAACGTTTTGACAGCTTATGTGAGTGTCCTCTTGTATGGTGCTGACTTGAATGTTTGGTAAAGAGGGGGTTATTTGGTTGTGCGTTATACTTGTAGGTCTGCAACATATCACCACAGTGGCGTCTGAAGAAGAGTGTTGGCAGCTGCATGCGTTCCAGTCTCTTGTTGTATGGGAGATCTCGTAGGCCAGCTATGCACTTCGTGGCACGTCTCTGAACTCCTTCAATTAGACTGGTATCATTCTTATAAGAAGGGGAGGTGAGACAGGTACCAAAATCCAAAACGGGTCTAACTATAGCCTTATAGAGCCTTAGAAAGGCTGTACGGGAGCGGCTGGTTATAGTGCGTTTGAGGAGACAAAGGCTTAAATTTGCTTTTGAAACTGCTTGTTGCCAGTGGCCGTGGAACTTCAGTTGTTCATCTATCAGCACTCCTAGATCTCTTTCTTTGGGACTTGTCTTTAGTACTAATTTAGCCAGTGAATTGGGATCGGACATGTTGTACTGGTGACGGGGTTGTTGCTTCCAAAGTGAAGGACACTGCACTTTGATGTGTTGAATTCAATTAGCCAGTCTTGTGCCCATGTTTGGATTTTATGAAGGTCACGCTGCAGACTTTGTTGGTTTGCAGGCCCAAACAGCTTGGAGTCGTCGGCATAGAGAGCGATGTTGTTTTCTGTTCCGTTCATCATATCGTTGATGTATATAAGGAATAGGGTAGGGCCCAAAACAGTACCTTGGGGGACTCCGCTTACAACATCACATGGTTTAAACTTTTGGTTACAATGACCTGTTTTGAGCCGTTTTAGCCCATTAATACCTCAAAACGTAGTTTCCACCAGAAGAGATTATTAATTTATGAAAGAGCTTAAAAAAGGCATTAAATGATGTACTCACTTTCATCTGAGCTAAATTGTTGTCAAATACAAATTTACTGAGAGACAGTTTTAGATCACTAATTTTTCCAATTGTCGCTAACAAGATAGCTAAGAAGTAGACATATCTTCAGAATCAGAGTTTCTTCCTGAAGCCCAGTATAACATTCATTCATGCCAAAAAGAACTTTACCCTTACCCTCCTAATGTGTAACTATATACCTTGAGTTGTATATAAGCTTTCTGTAAGTTTTATTTTTCTTCAATATTATTTAATAGTTTATCAATAAAATGGAAAATTCATTCCATATGTACAGTTCAGGGTATATATTTACACATTGGGGGAGGAGGGCTCATTTTTGGCAGAAATGAATGTCATATTCAGGGTAAGATTCTGATCCTAAAGATATGACTATGGTACTTGTATGATGTAGGCTACCCCCTACTGCTCAAGTTGAGATTGAGAAAAGACAAAGATAAGTGACAGAATAGATGGGAAATATGTAATTTGGGCTGTATATCTTCACATTAGGGGGGTGGGTGGGGGGGGTAAAGTATTTGGACAGTGTGAAGTCAGTAAACAATTCTTAGTTCATTATATCAGAATAGTTAAAGCTAACACATTTTGCATGTAGACACACTGTACATTACCCCCACCCCTGCTAATATGCAAATATATAGCCCAAATTTGTTGTTAAAGTAATATGTTCTTATCATACTTAGGTATATTTTATTAGGATTAACCTAACTTCACTTCTTGAGTGGTACAGGGCATATCATACAAGTACCATGTATATTTCTTAGATATCTAATTAGGGAGTTAATCAGAAAATTTACCCTTATTTAGGCTCTTTTTTGCAGTTTTGTTCATTTTTTGACAATTCAGTGCCAGTCCCCCTCTATAGAGCCCTAGGCTATATATAATATAAAATTGCAGCATTAGGCTCTTTATTTTATGCCCCTTTTTAACATAATAGTTGTTAGCTTCACAATATACCTCCCTCCCCCCAATGACACATATAACCCTAATCTCTGTTGACTCCCAAGATATCAAGTTTAACCTCAGTGAATGTTCTGAATATTGGGTGCAATGTACCTTAAATTTAACAAGTTAAAAATGTGAATAATAATAGAAGAAAACATGATAATTTGATTAATGTAAATTTTACTCCATATTAAAAAGTAAGAATTTCATCATGTTTTATACAGCCTATGGCTATATGAGACAATTAGGGGAGGGGGGGGGCTGAGGATAAATTATCAAAAATGCAAACAAAACCATGCTATCTTCTCAAAAGAAGAGAAGCATATCTTATTCTTGACCTTTACTGTATGCTTGCCTTGTCCCCATGTCAGCTATAGAATCTTGTATATATTGAACCTTAAATATTTCCCAAAAGAATATCCCTTTTAACCCTCCCCCCTATAATGATCAAATATATACACTGAAACATAAATACATATTGAATATTTTGTGTGTAAATCTTTTCTTCAAATTAATTTAATGCCAAACAAGCAACATCAGTTGCATCAATCAATACAAAATTCATAGTGAATATATAATTTTGACTATATTTGACCATTAGAGGCGTGGGAGTATGAAATAAAGTGGTGTGCTTTTAGGGAGGATATCAGTAAACCTCTTATAATTTTAAAAGGTAACTTTAACAATTTTATAGTGTTTCTCTCTGAAAGGGGCAGCCATGAAACTTGAATCTGTTGCTACATGATTGAATTGAGTTTTGATTTTGGCCATGACCCTTTGTTGCAACTTCAAGCTCCTTTGTCAAAGAATGGGCAGTATCTTTTAAGATTTGGCATATGTTAAGCTTAAAAGTTGTGGATGAAGTTCTAGTTGAGGTTCTTTTGCTGTTTAGAAAGGGTTTGAGCTAATTTATGGCTAATAACACTTTCCAGAATGAAGCTATGACCTCAAATATATCCTGAAAATCAGGCTACCATTACCTTAATTACCTTCACCTAGTTCACATTTCAGAGCAAAGTAAGGTCCACTGCTGGATCTGTTTGGCTTCTTTGTTATTGTTGGCACTTTTTAGCCTATATGTAACATATAAATAAAGAAATTTGATATCAATGTGTTTACAACTCAGTCACATGCCTCCCATTAGATATCCACATATGTACTAAGCCTAGGCTAGTTGCAGGAAATTAATGATGGGCAATCATATTTATATTTTGATGGCTTGTCATCCTATACTTTGTGAAGTCTCCTATTGAAAACTTTAGCTAATACTGGAAAAATATTCTCCTTACTCAAACTGTTCTAATCATTGACTCTTGGGCTCAAAGAATCTTGTCTCATTCTATGGCTGAATATGGCTTTATGTAGCTTCTTTGAGGAACCTTAATTTCATTTTTGATTGGCAAGCTGCACAAAGAACATGTTTTTGGTTTGGTTGCATTTAGTCATTTAGAAAAATAAGAACAGGTGGACCACAATAATATTTAAAATATTTTATGGATGAAAATAGCAAAAAAGTGAAAATGTGCAAACTGAAAGTTTCTATAAAAAGAAACCTCCTGCATAGCATATTTTAAAGCAGATTGTTTTTGTTATTGTGACATTTTTTTTATATTTTTATAGCATATATAGCCTAGAGCCATATCAGCAGGGATGCAGCCAAGAGGCGTGGGGATCCCCCCAAAATTTCCAAGGCATCAACATGCAGTGCTGATGCCTTGGAACTTTGGTTATCTTAAGTCAGCATTTGTGTGTCTGCATTCATTGGCACAGTGGACAATTTTGTTGGCACATTCTTTATACCCCCCTTCAAACTCAAAACCTCAGATTTGCACCTGCATATTAGGTGACATTAGTAGGGAGGTTGCCATTGTCATTGTACAATAGTAAATGGGAGGTTGCCACAGCCATTAACATTGTTATGTTTTGAAATAGTGTTGATTAGGAAATCAAATGATAGTCTACTAGTCATTTGGTATTCTACTATTTCCTTAAAAAAAACTCATAGAAAAGTGTTGTTTAAGGAAAATTATTACCCTTGAGAAGGGAAGGGTAAAGGTGAGCGCAATTTTATTCTTTTACTTCTCTTCTAAGAAAAAGCAACTGAACAACCTAGGCCTAATTTTCAGATATCTTGATTAATTTAACATGGTAGCTAAAAGATGAACAACCAATTTATGAACCTTTTAACGCACTTTCCAAATTTGCTGATTACTACCTTTACAAATTTTATTGTGAGTTCTTGAGATTACACCTTGTTCTTTGCTTTTTTGCTAGCACACATAAGACTAAACATTCCATCACTAACCATCATCTGTTCTGCATAAATGGATTTATTAAAATTGAATCCACTAAACTGAACAATTTGTGACTTTGAATTACACCATTTGAACATTGTCAATAGCCTATGGGGGGACTTTTCTAGCATATTAGTTGCAGTCACACATTCCTTTAGTTGTACAAAGTTGGCAGGAAATAAGTCAAATCATAAATCTCTTTCAAGTAAATAAATGGAATAAAATGAAAGAATGTTGAAAATAAAGAAATGTTAGTGAATAAATGGAATAAAATGAGTAAATAAATAAAGTAAATAAATGGAATAAAATGAAAGAATGTTGAAAATAAAGAAATGTTAGTGATAAAAAAAAAGAAAATCGGAATCAATATTGGATTTTGCATCAAGTTGAATTATTACCTTAGATCTAAGTAATAAAGGACTTAAAAATAAGAATTAAGGTGTCACTTTAAGGGTTTCTTTAAGGCCTCATAATAGAATATACAAGTGTGGTAGCTCATATAATTTGAAAGAGTGAATATAGGTGTTGAGTTGTATGTTCATCTCTAGGAAGTAAATCAGTCAAGACATCCAAAAAATTACCAGCCCAATGTGTTCTTGCCTTTCCAAATTGGCTTTGATGATTGTATGTGACACATACAGTGATTTGTGTAGGATTGCCTGCAATAATACATGTATTTATTACTTTCATGTATTTATTTGAATTTTTTATATCCTCTCCTAAAGCATTATACTGCAATTATTATTAAAAATCACTTCAAATTTTAGTCCAACATATAGATAGTAAGCCAAAATCTGAATTCTTATAGAGAAAAACTTCTAATTGTATGTAATATTTATTTCTAAAACTCAACCTTGCTACTCCTTTTCCATGTAATATCTTGAACTTTTTGTATCCTAAACTATTGGCAGTGGTGAAAAGTGGCAAAATTAAAAAAAAGTTTATCTGAATTAATCGAAATAGTCTAAGTCTGTGTTAGAACAGATGACTATGCAATGTCAAATTAGCAATGAATTTGGAATTAAGTTTTTAGTTATAAATACTCAATAATAATAAGAATAAAAAAACGTAGACCAAGGTTTCAAAATTGAACATGTCACAGTATGAACTGGTTTGGAAAGATTATTAATAATTAAATCAAATGGTATGTTTATCTTTTAGCTTGTAAAGTAATATAAAATACATCAACTACTACTAATTAGGCTAGAGGTATTAATGAGACATTTTTAAGGGAACATTTAGGAGGATGTTCAAGGAAATAAAACTGCACTAAATAGATGCAAGTTGTCAAAAGGGTGTATCAGCAATATCCCAGGAACAGCTTAGAGTATTAAGTTGAAACTTTCAGAACATATTAAGGGGGACGTTGAACTAACCTAAAGGCACTATGTCTGTACTACTGCTACTACAACTACTACAGCTGGTACCATTACTACTAGTTACAACTGCTACTACTACTACAGCTACCACAACTAATGAACTAAGGGTAGTAAGGTGAAACTTATGGAGAATGTTGAACTAAATTGAAACACAATGTGTGGATATAAGTTATCAAAAGGTGGTAGCAACTATATTCTAGGAACAGCTTTGAGTTTGAACCTAAACGTTCAGTGCATGCTAAGGGGAATGTTGAACCAACCACAATGCACTATATACAGGAGCACATCTCCAGCATTTTTACCGGGGATGGGGACGAGAGGGGTCCAGATCTGGAGAGTTAAGGGGCATGTGCTGTATAATAAATTTTTTCTCCAAATTATTGGGGGAACTGTCCCCTCCCTTGTTCTCCCTCCCCCCCCCAAACGACGCCATTTACTATACATATTGCTACTGATACTGCCACTTCTGCTAATACTAGGACAATTATTATGACTAGAGGGTATTAAGGCAAAATTTTCAGGATTTGTTGATGAGTATGTTGAATTAAATCAAAGCATATGTATACAGGTTGTCAAAAAGGCATATGAGCAATATCTTTAGAATAGCTTAGAGTATGAGCCTGAATCTTTCAGTGCATGTTTAGGGGAACATTGAACTAGCCCAGAGGTACTACATGCATACTACCACTACTACTTCCACTAGTGCTATTGCTAATACTATTGCCACTATTAAGGCTAAGGGTATTAAGGTGAAATTTTCAGGAAATATTGATGGGGATGTTGAATTAAATCAAACATGCTATATGTATTTAGGTTGTCAAAAGGGCATATCAGCAATTTCTCAGAAACAACTTACATTAATAAGTTGAAGCTATCAGGATGTATCAAGGGGATATTCAACTAACCAAAAAGGCAATTCGAATGCTGCTACTTCTGTAAGTACTACTGCTATTGCTGCTATGACAACCACTATTCCTAATGCTAAGGCTCTAAAGTTAAATCTTTCAAGGAATGGTGGAGGCAGTGTTGAACTAAATTAAAACACTATGTGCATGTAGGTTTTCAAAGTGTTGTATCAACAATATCCATGCAACAAAATAGGGTATTAATCTAACAATTCTGGGGCTGATAATATTACTAGCACTTTTGCTGATATTTCAGCTACTAGTGCTGCTATTATTGAACTAAATCAAAATGGTTGAAGTGCATCCAGGCTTGTCAAAATGGCATAGGCATGATATCTTAAGACTGGAATAGGGTATAAAATGGAAACCTTCGGGAAAATTTATGTTGCTGTAAAACCAAATGGAAAGGCACTATTTGCATGCTGGTTATCAAAAGGCTGTATCACCCACATCTTAAGAACAGCTGAGGGTATTAAGTTGCAATTTGCAAGGGTAATACCACAACTACTTCCACTTCTATTACTAATAGTGAATTAAATAAAAAAGGATTTTAGTGCATCCAGATTGACACAATGCCATTGATTCAATGTCTCAGGAACATAACATAATATTCAATGTTTATATAGTTTCTGTATTTTTATAGGTTTTAGGGAGTGTTAAGGGAGGTGTAAAACTTACTCCAAAGGTACTATATATACTTAGATCAAATCATCAAAAGGACTTATACTCAATATTCCAGACATAGCTAGGGGTGTTATGTTGGAACTTTTGAGTGTATTAATTGGGGATGCTGAACTAACACAAAAGAAACAATGTCCATCCAAGTTTGTCACAAGGACACATTTGTAATATGTTAGGAATTGATATAAATATTGACTCAAAACTTTCAGGGTCTGTTAAAGGGGATGTTTAACTAAACATGGATGTTAAATGAGAGTATCTGCAATATATATCTAAAATGACTAAGGTCATTTAGTTAAAACTTTCAGGAAATGTTTTGGTATAAGTTGAACAATATGAAAACGCGTTATACACATGCAGGTTGTCCAAAGAGCCTATCAGAAATATATCAGGAACTGCTGAGCTGTTAATTTGAACCTTTCAGGAGTACTACTACTTCCTCTTCTACTACTACTGCTTGTGCTACAATTACTCTTACTGCTACTATTTATGACTGTGACTGCTTATGTTTGTAACTATGCACAACTGCCACTAATTGCAGCTCTGACTACTTGTGTCAATGACTCTATTTGAGACTACAACTGCATATACCTTAGACTGCATCAACTAGTTGAGCCTGTTGCTACTTATGACTGCAACTCCAATTACTTTGCGACTATGGCTGTGAATATTTGACACAGTGAATATGACTACTAGCAGCTGCAAAAACTTCTGACTGCGACTGTGACTAGTTTTGATTGTGACTACAGATACAGGCAACTGTGACTACTTTCTGCTTAACTGTGACTACTTACTACTGCTAATACTTCTTTTGAACTAAATCGAAAGAGTTTAAGTATGTAAAAGACTTTTTTTTTCAAAGGAGAAGTGGATCCAGGTTGTCAAAATGGTACAGATGCAATATCCCAGGAATGGAAAAGGATATTAAGTTGAAATTTTCTGAGAAACTTGAGGGGGATATGAAATAAAATCCACATAAACTGTGTGTACTCAGATTGTCAAAAGAGTGTCTATGTAGTATCTCAAGAAAAACTCAGAATATTATTTTGGAGATTCAGGGTATATTTTTAGGGATGTTATATTGGATCAAAAAACAGTATGTGCATTCAATTTTGTCCAAAAAGTGTATCTGCAATATCTCCAAAACAGCTAATGGTTTTAGGTTAAAATGGTTGTGGCATGTTGAGTGGGGAATTGAACTAAATCAAAATGCATTATATGTATCCAAGGTAGTCAAAAGGGTGTCTCTGCAATGTATTAGGAAAGGTTAAATTGAAATTTTCAGGACAAGTGGAGGGGTATAATTGCTTATTGTTTGTCTACAATCAAGGTTGTAACATCATGGGGTTAGAATTCTGTTAGCTCTATTGAACCCCAAGATTATATAGATTTTTAAACCAGAATATGTTAATATTTATCTCAATACCCATCAATCCAAGGCATTACAGTACAACTATAAGAAAAAATGGCTGCAATTTTTTTTGCATAGCCTATAGATAGCAAGACAAAATCTTAATTCTTATCAAGAAAAACGAAAAAGACTTAAATTATCCTTTCTTAAGTTTTGTCCATTAAAATAAACAAAAAAAAATCCACAAAAGAGGTTTTTTAAAGAAAACTAAATAGGCACATTAAACCAAAGATGAGCAGAAACAAAGTCAAATAATCTTTCAAGCATAAAACTTCTGCAAACAATCTGTCAATAAATAAACGAACCCAAAATGAACAGAAATTATATTAAAAAAACAAGTGAAACTCAAAGCAGAAAGAAGCTAATGCCCTCTCTACCTTCTAAAGACCTGAACATAATTTGCATATAACTGAAAATAAAATACGTTTTGAACGTTTTTCTCTTTTATAACCTTAATAAATCCAAAAATTTTATGACTTTCAGGAATGAATATCAGTATATATTTAGATTGAGGGACATCATCAATAGGCAATTTACATTGATATTTACCAATGAACTAAACTTCAACAAGATGACTAATAACTTGTACCCAAGACTATTTAAGGAGCTCCCTAAAGAAATCGCACTACTGCTATGCAGTATATTCCAAGCATTGCTTGACTTAAAAACCTTTGCCTTTAGACTAAACGCTGACCATGTTACCCCAATACTCAAGAAAGGCAACCATGTTAATGTAAAAAATTACAGACCCATCAGTCTGACCTCAGTGGTGGCATAAACCATTGATCCTGACACATCTCCTTAATAAATATAGTGTCCCCTGACCAACAGAACTTTTGCCCAGAAAAAAGTTGGTTGAGGTTTATCTTCTCAAGACATACAATATCATAGTAGATTTTCTGCATAAAAGAATCTCTGTAGTCCTGATTATATTGCACCTTGCCAAGACTTTTGATTAGGTACCACACAACAATCTCAGGCTGAAACTTTTGGCAGCATGTATCTATATGGATATGGTCAACTGGGTCATAGATTTTTTTACTGGTCAGACTCAGCAGGCTCAATTTATAATTGGTTCCTTGTGCATGTGTTTTGTTTATTTGTTTGCTTGTTTTTTTCTTCTTTTCTTTTTCCTCTACTCCCTCTTATCATGTTACATTAATGATGGGTGTTCAATAAATAAATAAATGGTGACATGGTTTTCTTCAAGCTATGTAATCTTGGAAGTGGAGTCCCCCAGGGCACTGTTTTTGTACTCTATTTTTCATTTCCATCAACACTATGGTGAACAAAGCAGAAAATGAGATCACTCTCTAGGCTGACGATTCCAAGCTGTTTGGTTTCCACAAATCAACTAAGTCTGAAGAGTGACCTTCATAATATCTAACAATGTGTGCATGATTAGCTGTTTGAATATAGCATACCAAAGGAATGTGTTCTTCACTTTGGTGCCAATAATTTCTATCACCAGTACACCACTTCCAATCCTAATTCCCTGTCAAACTCAGTAATAAAAACAGGCTCTACAGAAAGAGATTTAGGACTGCTGATTAATGAGTAACAGAAGCTCCATGACCAATCCAGAGGGCCTTAAAGCTCTCAAATGGATTAAGGTAAGGTAAGGTGAAAGACAACAAGCAATTTCAAGAGTAAAAACAAAGCCATAATTTTTTCAAACAGACCCAAAATAGCCACGTACAGTCAGGTCTGTTTTGGATTTCAAAACGTGGCTTATCTCTCCTTCTGTGAAGAAGGATGCTAGCCCAATCAAAGGAGTCTAGTGGCCAACCACTAAGTGTATAGCTGCCGTATAAGATCTTCCATGCCATAAAAGCCTGGAATGCTTGCAGCTGTCAGCACTCGTCTTTAGATGCTGCTGTAGAGACATGATGCTGACTTACAACTGTAATATATAAATAATTAACGCCATCTTTACCAAACACTCAAGTCACTATCACACAGGTGGCGCCTCTGAAAGCTACCAAAACTTCCTGTCAATACATGAACACTAACAATAAATGTTCTCCAAGCATGTTTTCAGCAACGGGAATAACCTCCAAGTGGAAACAGTGACTCTGCCCAAAATTGTATCCTTCAAGTATTGACTAGACAAAGAATGGGACAACAAGCCATGACAATATGAGTGGGACTGTCTGTTCCATTTAACCATCTACTGATTTAACTGTATTTTGACATCATTGGCGTGAAGGAGCAGAACAGACAGAATATGAAGCTTACTTTTCACTCAAAAGGTCGAATTAAGGCAATTCAGCTGTTGTAATAATACTAGGCTTCTACATCTAGTCCCCCCCTTCTGAAGGTCACTAAGCTTTGGTGAGCGTTAAAGCAGGGAAGTAGAGCTTTAAAAACCTTACTAGTGTGCAATTTAGGCTCTAAATTTATTCCTGAAAGTTCTGAAAAAAATAGTCCTACTCGACAACTTTCAGAGGTGTGTAAAGTGTATATCAAAGTCTTTTTTTTCTTTTTCAGCATAGTTGAAAATTTTCATATTCGTTATCTACTGTACTTAAACAACTGTATTTTTAAAAAGTGAACAATATTGAACAAAACATCAAAATTTTAAGCAATTTAATGGAATCCTAGAATTAAACTTTGATTAAATGGAATGCAGCTATTAAAGAATACGAATAAAATTGTTGTTATAAGAATTAGTTGTTCTATTGATCTCTTAGAAAAAATTGCACTGTTTCTAATAATAAGTGACATTTCTTTTCTTCTCATTTGTTTTTAGAAAATGACTGTAAAATTACTTGCAAAAATATCTTATCATGTCCTTTTTCATGCTGAAGAGTTATGCCTAAAAGTTTATTTCGCCTTGCCTAGTTCAAAAGTCTTGTTTGCATTTGGTGTTCTTCAATCACACTGGTAAGCTAATCAACCAATGAAAATTAAATAAAACTGTTTACAACATACTTAAAAACAAAGCTTGGTTGATTTATTTGATGTTTTGTCTATGAAATATCAATTAAAACAAGCCTTAAGCAACAGAAGCCACTAAACAAGGGTTTAAACAAGGGAAATAGATCTACTACCCAAATATGGATCACAAGAAGTATTTTTAGCCTTACACTTCCTAGATGTTTCTACTTTTAAGGTTTGAAATATTTTTTTTGAAAACAGATCTGAACTTTGTGCAAAAACCTGAAATACATTTCAAAACCTAGCTCCTGAATTGTCAAGACCTATAGCCTAAAAAGAGCAGGATCCACAGTCCCATTCATTATGATATATAGCTTTCAATAGCAGGCTCATTCATAAAAGCCTAAGATGAAGTTGAATTGTGAGTTAGGAAAAGCCAATCTCTTTGAATTCTTTAACACTTTAGCCTGCTCTGCCTTTCGTCTGACTTCGACCATCACATTCTTATTCCTAACCAAGGTAACTTGTTTAGTTATCTATAACTTGTTATCGATTACTTGTTTAGCTATCTATCTACCCTCCAATGAAATTTCAATTTCCTTAAAATACTTTCTTAGAACCTCTTCCTATCCAATTTGGGGACTGCTTTTTGTTTAGCCTTGGATGATTGACCAAAAACAACAATCTGTCATCCTTCATCCACAAAACATGCCCTAGCCTTTCTATCATTACAGCCCTAGAACTACAGAATATGAAAAACAGGTTAACCAACCTAATTTGGATAGTAAATACCGTACTAGATGAGCTAGAAAGAATAAATGTAGACTTTTACTTGAAAGGAATTTCACTTTAGTAACAGAAAGATATAATGAATTATTTGAGTATTATCTTGTTTGTAATTTTAACCATTCATTTTATTGCTCAATATGTTACAGGTGAATGTTAATTTAATTTAAACTGTTTCCAGATAGCTCGTTGTCTATACCTGTTGCTGTTGTCTACCAAAAGTTAATGCACAAGGAAGAAAGAACAGATTAGATTTAATATAGAAGACTGAGTAATATATAAGGCTGGAAGAAAACGTTCAGAGACGTTTGGAGAGACAAACGTCAGAACGAGACGTTCAGGGAATAAATTGAGCAACAAAGAGCTGTAGAACTAGGTCCTAGCATTTTATTTGGCCAGAATCTTGAAAAGTAAGTAAGTGCTCTGTTGTGAAATGTATAATCTATTGCAGCCAATTGAATTGTTTTTCGAGTAAGTTTGACTCCTCCCATGAAGGATGAATTTTCATTAGTGCAAATTGTATAGCATAAGGACAAGTGGGGTCAGGGGAGGGGTAATATGGTTTCCAAAATACAATGCGTGTTATAAAAGCTAATTTAAGATTTAATCTTAGGAGAAACTGAAAATATAATCAAAATATATTCTAGATTGCTTGGGAAAGTTTCAGTGTGAAATCAATGACATTTTATGAAATAGATTCACAGGCTGACCAGGACTGATCATGGTGAGCTAATAACTTACTATGTGATATGTAGATGCAAATGTGTTTTTTCCGTCCTTATTTGTAAATTCTAGATGGGAGGGGTATTTGTAGATTACATGAAGCTTGATATAATAATATAATATATTATAAGTGCATATATAATCATGGGCGTAGGGAAGGGGGCAGGGGGGGGGGGGCAGCTGCCCCCCCCCCCTAGAACTTCAAATTTACGATAGATATTAGCGAGAAATTTTCGTATGTTGGAATTTTTTGTTGGATGTTACCTGGTAGATGGTTAAAAAAGCTGGAAATAAACAGAAATTTCCAAATATCGTTTGCGATATCAACATGAATTGATTCAAGCGATAAGAAGTTGCTGAGCATGTCAAAGCAAAAGTAACTCATTCAATACCATCCTTGAAAAAGATAATTAGAAATACTCCGCCATTTTTCCACCTGGATGCCTCTCTATCCAAGTGGTCAAGAGTGCCAAACCTGGGCCATCCCGGCACTGGTTCTGTCATTTCTGCCTTACTTTTGGCCACTAGACAAAAGAAAAAGAAAAGTGACCAGGGGAACATTAAAGCTTGTTTTTCGGCTTTAAAATTAATAAAGAATATGGTCAGTATAAAAAATTAGCAAATGAATTTCAGTAAGGTTTAAAAAAGAAATAAAGAGCTTTAATTTAAAATTATACATTAACTGATCAACACCAAAAGTAAGTCGTTCCGCTAATCTTGGTGTTCTACCTTTCAGTGTTGGCAGTTTTATTTCAACTTCTGTCTTTGAGACACTATTCATCTCGTCAGTTAGCACAAAGTCTCTTGCTCCAGTCTTCTTCCAAAAGAGGACCTTAAGTTCTTCTGTTGCTACTTTTTGATAATGATAACATTGTGAACAGAATTCCCTTTCTTGCTCTTCAGCTCAATCAGAATGTAATCACCAGCCTTGACTTTCTCAGTGTCAAATTAGAAGTTGCTGGTAGGGGGCTTGTCTTCAATGTCTATGCTGAGGTCTGAAGAGTTGTTGTATACAGGATCATCTACGTCAGAATCGTCACTCTAGCTGTAACTCTTGTTGCCAGAGACACGCCTTTTGCTTTTTAGTCTTTTCACTTGTCTGACTTTCTTCCGTTCCAGGACTAGGGCTTTTTGGCAGATACGGCTTTTATCCTAGCAGTAATGCATTCTTTCATAGGGGGTGTCAGTGGTACTTTTATGCTCTTAATAATGGCATAAGTGTATGCAAATTTACACGGTTCTAGGGGAATACAGTCAAAAGCATATAAGCTATCGTTTTCAAGTAAGTTTTTAGTCTTTTTGCTTGTTCCTCTGTAAATACTGATCATGGGTTGTAACAGGGTGTAAGGAAATTCAGGTCCAGACTTTTTAGAGGGATTTTCAGCTTCTCAACTTTTTTTTATGTAGTCTTACAGCGTTCCTCTAGGGACACCCATGGTACTTCCAGAGAATCCAACTGACTTCTTGTAGAATAAAACAGAAAAAACTGCTATTTAATTTTCTTCTGGATCCCAGCCACCTTTCTTTCTTTTATCTTCTGTTTTACTTTTAATCATTTTATCTTGAATGAAATTTAACAGGAAAAAAAAAGAACTTCAGTTCACCTACTGTTCTGACAGGATTAAACAACGCCAGAAATAACAGTTTTGGGTATTAAGCTTGCCTTCAACCTTTAAATATGCTGTTTACACAGCTTTTACAATCATAGCCCACTTTTGGACACCTTGGTACGGCATGCCGAATTTACCCTGGGTATTGTGGCCGAACATGGGAGTTCACTATCACACAGGATGAAAAAACACTAACAGTAAACTGGTGAAGATGACGAGGCTCAGAATCTCCCAAAAACAGGCAAATAATAGGAGGATAAAGTGTGAGTTTACAACGTGAGTTTTCTGGTATTCTTAACTAAGCGAAGACTTTAAGAAAAAATTGAAAGAAATTCCAGATTTAATCACCATAAAACCTGATCTAATCTGGAATTTTTTTTAAAAGTATTAATTAAGGTCAGACTTTAAAAAAAATACACTGCAATCTGTCAGAGCGTTTATAATCCACCAAAAGCCCCATAGGTTTTTGTATTGAAACTGTTTGCTTTGGCTAGACGTGGGTCGGTCTCCCCTATACCAATTTTAATATTTAATTTTGCCCAACTGTAAACTTTTGAGTTGAATTCTTAGAAGAAGCTGTTATCTAACCATAATTTGATTTGTGTCAAATCGTTTTTGTGGTTTTTATGTTTTCTGGAAATCGGAAGTAGGATAGTGGGTCTCTTATGTTATACTGTTGTAGGAAAAGTGGAACTTGGAAAATGTTGAAGGCCGAGTTTTAGGGAAATATAGAATGACTAGTTTCTGAAGACCTATATTCAAAGGACCTCAGGAAGTATTAGTAAGATCCCTCCCCCTCCATCACAGAAGCGGCTGCCCTCCCCCCCCTAACACAAGATGCTGCCTACGCCCATGTATATAATATAACATATTGTAAGGGCTCTGCATAAACATACAGTTATAAATTTTCTTTGTGAGAATGGGATACTAACAACATTTTCTACATTAATATATGGAAAAACCATGTAACTTGCTATTGAACAAAAATCAAATATTAAAAACATGTTTTTTCCACAAAAGGCGGAAAGCCAAAAAAGTTGGGGGGGGCGCGCCCCCAACTGGGGTGACGGCCATTCGTTCGTTCAGGCCTGTATTTATCAACAGGCCCACTAAGCCCGAGCCTAGCTTTGCACAATGCCAGGGGGCACAATAAATTACGACTGAGTGATCTTATTTTTCTTAACAAAAACTGGACTGATGTGATTTATCGTCAGAGTGCCAGGTGCACTCCGCCGCCGTGCTGCTTATTGACAAAAAAAATTATTCTAAAACAACACAAGAGTTCTGTGACCATTTATAAACTGTGAGAGGGAGGATTGTAAAATGCAGGTTTATGGTTTCCGACCGTGGTGATTATGGTATTTTCACTCTTCATCGTGGAACCTTTCACGGTAACATAGCTGAAGACTTTACGTTGCAGTATGTAATCTTACCTAAGATAGCTTTTCCTAAGATGTTGCTGACACTCCCTGTGGTAACCTGTATTGTTTCCTCAACATTTCCTTATTTTTAACCTTATTACCCTTAGCCTTAGTAGTAGGCAAATCTTACTAAATCTTACTTATGAGTGTTACTTACCCCCGCCCCCCCAATAAAAATGCTGGAGCTACACCACTGCGTATGAGGAACATGTTGTGTAGGCCTCATGCTGCTTGGTAGTACAATGAGTTGTTTGCAGTATAAGAGCATGGATATTCCTAAATTTATTAAGGAATTAAAAGGGACACTGATGAATTTTACATCCCCCTCATTATTTCCTGAAAATTCCGACTTAATGTCTTGAGTCACTCTTGAGCTACACCTTTTTGACAATCTCCAAGCACATAGTGTGTTTTGATTTAGTTTAACACTTCCCTCAATATTATCTGGAAGCTTCCCCTGAAGGCACTGCCAAACTTCCTTGGCTCGCACTGATTGTGTTAATTTTCTCTGATTGTGAGTATTACTTTTTTTTTTATCAGAGGGGCAACTAGAAGTTGTATTTGGAAGATGGAGGCAGGGGGATGTTCAAAAAATTCTGATTGTTTTTGAGTGTTTGGGCACATAAGTTCAAAATGCCCCCCTTTACAGATAGCAAAAGCTATATGTAAATAATGGGTGAATTGTATAACTTACAGCCCTTGCACCAAGGGCTGGGGGGAGGGGGAGTGATATATATACATATATATATATATATATATATATATATATATATATATATATATATATATATATTTTTTAATACAAGACATTATATTATTTTAAACCGAGAACTGACATGATCGACACAAGATGCTAGG
Source organism: Artemia sp. Qi Xiang Cuo (assembly GCF_049724085.1). Lineage (NCBI taxonomy): Eukaryota > Metazoa > Arthropoda > Branchiopoda > Anostraca > Artemiidae > Artemia > Artemia sp. Qi Xiang Cuo. The sequence goes on along the minus strand of NC_142794.1, from coordinate 97,719,702 downwards.
ATTATAAGAGTCCTGTTAATGATGTTAAAAGTAAAGATCAACATCTAGTAGTGTATAGGGTTGATTGAAAGCTAAAATTTAGGCAGGTTAACTACCTTCCGGGAAGGTAGTTACTATGATGCTGGTAGACATCAAGATGAGAATTTGAGAGAATGTTTTCAGGACCAGTTGATTTCTAAACTGGAGAGTTTGAAATTTGACAATGTGAAGATGATGAATAGAAGATGATGAATAGGAAAAGGTTGGGAAAATAGTTTACAAAGTCGCTGAGGATGTCTCTGGGAAAAAGCTAGAAATGCCGCTAGGAATATTAGTGAAAATGCTTTATGTTCAAGTAGAGCGGAGGGGGAGGGGCTTGTACAAGAATCACTTGGGTGATAGACCATATGAAACTAAGAGCGATGTAAAGAAAGTGGAGGAAGTATTAAAATGTGAATTAAGAATTTGTGAAAGTGGAGATCATGGAATTTGTGAAAGTTGCCATGAATCTTGAAGATGCACCTAAATGGTATAATAGTAGAATACAGGTATGGAAAAACTTCCAAAGCTGCCAGTAGCAGAATTCATCAGAATTTCAATAGCTGCCGACACTTTAGCAGCACAACTTGTGTTTTGACAGCTTTTCTTTGAGCAAAAAGTATTTTTACACATAAAATTGGTATTTTCAGACAAAATCGGCAAAAAAAATTTGAAAACTACCAAGTAGGATTGCTACTTTACTACCCCACGCTTTGCACAGCGGGTAGAATATTGTACTGGTACGCTCATAAATTGAGAGAGAATAGTCGTCTGGACTTGTCCCAGTTATCAAACAGTTTGTGGTACCGAACTGTAAGTAAAGAGCAACCTGGCTCAATAGTAAGCAAAACTCTAAAAAACAAGATTTTAATACCAATAGATATCTCAAAGAATCGGCTTATTATGCTGATTAGGAATATATAAGTTTCATTAAGTTTCTCTTACCAATCAAAGGCTACAAACCTGAGAAAATTTGTCTGATTTTTGAACTAAGGGGGAAATACCCCCTAAAAGTCATAGGATCTTAAAGAAAATCACACCATCAGATTCAGCGTATCAGAGAATTGTCCTATAGAGGTTTGAAGTTCCTATCTGCAAAGATGTATGGTTTTGTATTTTTTGCCATAAGAAAGATCATGGATGCGTGTTTTTTTTTTATTTTTTATTCATGGATCCAGTGGTCCTAAAAAATCGGGAGAGGGCTAATTCGAATGGAAAAAAAATTTCTAGTGCCCCTTTTGTGTGACCAAAAAGATTGGGGGGCAACCAGGCCCCCTCCCAAGATTGGAGGGCAACTAGGCCTCTTCACACACTACTTTTTTTCTCTCAAAATCGTCTGATGAAGATTTTGAGATAGTCATTTTGTTCAGTATAACTGAAAGGCTAATTTGCCTGATTTATTATTTTTAATCCGTTTAGCACTGTCACTAGACCTTCAGAAAATAAAGCTTCATTCACATTCACAAGTGTCACTTCTTTCACAGGTGTCAAAAACTTTTTTCAATCTTTTCTATTATCTTTCCACGTAAGTCTTTAACGCTTTACACATTCTCAAAATATTCTGGCTTTTTCTTTACCTCTTTTCCTATCATTGATTGTCACCCCGTTCCTATCTTCAATTAAATTTAAAAAAACAAGTTTTTTCAACTGGAAGTAAGGAGCAACATTAAGACTTAAAACGAACAGAAATTATTAAGTATATGAGGGGTTTACCCCCTCCTCAACACTTCTCTCTTTACACTAAGGCTTTTTAGTACTTTTAAAAAAGCTTCTTATTGTTCTAACTAAACAAGCCTTATATTTTAGGAGTCGTTCTTAGGATCGCGACAAAATTCGAACATTAGCGTGAAGAGCGAGGTGTTGAGGAGGGGGCGACCGCCTCGTATACGTAATAATCTCTGTTCGTATTAGGTTTTAATGTTGCTCCTTACTTTCAGTTGAAATGACTCGTTTTTTAAAAAATTTAATTTCTGATCGTTTTTTAAGTAATGTCAGGAATTCTGGCTCCACATCCACGGAAAAATCCCTAGCTGCTGAAACTGAGCTTTTTTAAATAAGGTGGTTATGAGCTTAGAGGTAAGTTATTGAAGATTATGAATATACGTTTTTTAAAAGGGGAAGTACCTAGCAATTTTCGGAAAACTCCAATTAAACCCCTCTGTAAGAAAGGTGATAAGAGTGAGTTTGATAATTGTAGGGGAGATTGGGGTACCTCCACACACGGGGCACCTCCAGACATTGAACCTGTTGGCTCAGCTATTTAGCGGAAAAATTGGTTCATCTTGGAGGCAAGATGGCACTTCCATCACAGAGCATGGCAGTGAGTCAGTCGGTAATAAGACTTTAAAGAGACAGCTGCCAATTTTTTCGCGTGATAATAAAAGTGAAATAGAGAGGTAAGTTTTATAGATACATTTAATGTAATGTTCTAGGAACAAGCAGAACGAACTCAAATATGCTTCTTCTACATAAGATTGACATTACTCTAGGTGTTCTTTGGTTATAACTATTTTCTTCTGAAAGGCTCCTTCGGGGTTTGGACACTGTCCGGAGGTGCCCCGATGATTTGAGCAGCCATTGATGTTTTTTTCTTTCATTTTTAAAAGCAATGGAAAGGACGATATCACCTAGCAGGGGTGTTGCTCGCAATTTTCCTTTAGGGGGGGGGGGGCGACAAAAATGTGCCGACGAAAATCGACATTGCACCGACGACTTTCTAAAAAAAAAAAGAAAAAAAAGCATGGAACATTGAACGTTTCTTTTTAATAATGGCAAGCAAATGGTTTGAAAACAAAGATTTCTTCTGCGAAGTGGCGATAATATAACTAATAGTTGACCACAAAAGGGTCAACGTGTTTATAAATTCAGTCCAAGAATATTGTCATTTTGTTTTATTGCTTATTTGGCAATAGACAAAATAATTGGATGGTCTGAAGCAGGATTTTCAGGCGCGAAGCGCCGAAAATTTAAGAAATTTTCCTGCTAAAACGTCCCTTTTTCTTGTGCTGCTCAGATATTTTCGTATGGAAGCAAATAGTTTTAAAGTTAATATTATGCCGGGAAGCGGCGAAAATTTTTGATCTAGTATTAAGAACTGCCACTTAACCCCTTTAAGTTTTAGTATTTGAGACAAAACAACAGAGTACCGCGAAGCAGTAGAAATTTTCAATCCCAGCATTGAGAGATGTCCTTTTCCCTTGCATTTTCTTCCTTCACACCCTCGTTTAAACAGTTAAATATCGGGGTTTTGAGCACGAAAGAGAGAGAGAGAGAGAGAGAGTGGTCTAGTTTTAAATAGGCATAGTACGACCTTGTGACTTTATGTGTTACTTTACTAGCAAAATATTCCAACTGCTTCCGGTTATATTGAAAGAAGCGAAAATAGTTTAATGCTTCGAATTTTGCATATTAAAAATATTAAATTTTGTAGTTAATTATTAGTTTTAATTGTAGTTGATTATAAGTTTTGTAGTTCTGAAGTTAATTCTAGTTAAATATTAAGTTTTGTAGTCTACAAAATATTTAATTTTGTTGGGCTCCACCTGACAAGTCGTTTTCTAGGGGGCCAATTAGTTTCTGTCGACTTTTCGCAGATGAAGCAGTAAATTTCGTCGTCTTTGCCCGACAGAAGTCTTTTATGACATAGTATGGGACCGAAAAAATATTAAGTTTCGTAGGGCTCCGCCCGATAAGTCGTTTTCTAGGGGGCCAATGGGCTTCTTTCGGCGTTTCACACATGAAGTGGGAAGTTTTGTCGGGCTTCGCCCGACGAAAACCCTTCCAAAAGCTTCACTTCGCGCCGAAAGATAGTGACTTTTGCTGGGGTTCGCCTGACAAAAGTCCTTTCTAAGGACCTTTAGGGGGGGGGGGGTCCCCACTCTAAACACGCCCCTGGCACCGAGTAAGTGCTTAGTAACTGAGTTTTACTGAAGGAAGCATTTTTTCTTTCCAGAAATGGTGGGCAATTATACCTCTACTAAGTCTGAGCCAAACGAAGAAGCTATCAAACAAGGGCTAAGAGCCTTACAAGATGGAGATTCGGTCAGAAATGCGGCCAAGACCGATGGAATAGCTGCTTCAACATTATTTGATCGCTTGAAGAAGTCAAAATCAGCCAACGAGACTAGTGTGGATGAAGGAATAGCCAGATCAGCCAATTTGAAACGAGGAAAGTATTCCACCCACCAGGTTTTCACTGACGATCAAGAGGAAAAACTTCAGACTTAACTTCTTTATTCCTGTGAACTTCACTATGGTTTGACTTTAGCACAAACTCAGAAGTTGGCATATCAATATGCAGTGAAGCTGAGGGTCTCTTATCCCAAGAACTGAGATGAAAAGTGTGCCGCCATATATGACTGGTCATATGGATTTATGAAGCGTCATCCAGAGCTGAGTCTTCGGAAACCTGAGTACACCAGCCTGGCCAGGGCTTTAGGATTCCATCCCTTCAATGTAAACTCGTTCATGAATAATCTTGAAGCTTTATACAATCGGTACCGCTTCACACCTGAGCCAGTGTACAACCTAGACAAAACCGGAGTAACAACTATCATGGATAGCCCTAAAGTCATAGTGAAATCTAGTATAAAGCAAGTGGACAAGGCCGTAGCTGCTGAGCGGGGGGAGTTAGTTACTGTTTGTTGCATCGTTAATGCCATCGATAACACTGCCCCCCCCTCGCGTTTGTGTTCCCACGCGTGCACTTCAGAGAACACATGCTCCATGGAGCACCACCATGTAGCCTTGGGTTAGCTTTTCAGTCTGGTTGGATAACTGGACCGAACTTCTTAAAAGTTATGAAGCACTTCGTCAAGTACACTCGATGCGACAAGGAGAATCCGGTATTGCTCATCCTCGATAACCATGAAAGCCATATTTATTTGGAGGTAGTTCTATATGCAAAAGAGAATGGAGTAGTGCTTCTCACATTTCTGCCACACTGCAGCCCTTAGATGTAGCTGTATATGGCCTGATCAAGGCGTATCTGAGGGCTAGGTTTGGCGAGTGGCAGACCAACCATCCACACGAAAGATTTCAAATAACTCACGCCACAAAACTAGTTGGTCAAGCTTATCCCCTAGCGTTTACTCCGAACAACATCACATTGGGGTTTTCAAAACCAGGAATATGGCCATTCTCAAGATCAGCGTTCACTGATACAGATTTCATAGCTGCTAAGGTCTCAGACAAACCAAACACCGTTGGAGAAGTCACTGATAGGGTAGAGTCTGAGAATACTTTGGAAGCAGTTGCTGACCCTGTCCTGAATTCCTTGGCCTTAGAGCAACCACCAGGGCCCAAACATGATGTCAATCCAGAAGATTTTTTTATATTCCTGAAGGCTAAACCAAGAAAGCTAACTGTGAATAGGGCTCGAATTGGCAAAACGAAAATTTTAACGGATACGCCAGAGAAATAAGATCTGGAGAAAAGAGCACAAGCAAAGTCAGCAAAGAAGACTGGTAGGAAAAGAGTAAAACTGGCAAAGAGCAAGGACCAAGAGTTGTCAACGATAAGAGAACCTTCCTCCCCTTCGGAAATCTCTTTCCATGACTCTACAGATGAAAGCCTCCATGTAGGGTCAGACTGTGAAATACCTGAAACTGAAAGTGAAGTTTTATTCATCCCAGAAGAGACCAAGGTTGACGAAATTGTACTAGTGAGGTTTCAGCTTAAGAAAGATTTTTTTCTTTATGCAGCAAAGATCTTGGAGACTGATATTGTGAATAGGGAGTTTCAGGTTTCTTTTCTACTGAGAAAAAAAAGACTGGTCGATTTCACTTTCTTGATATTGAAGACAAGGTATCGGTGTCGTTTGAAGAAGCTGGAGGTGACTCGACACGGTGGAACTACTCGGGTCCAAGCTACTTACGTTTTTGCAGGTCTTTGGTTGGATCATATCCGCTGAGTGATTTAATTTTGAAAACTATGAACCTTTTTCTTTTATATTTACTTTTATATCCTATATCTGAAGAATACAGCATCTGAAAGCATGTCTGGTGCTACTCCTACACCTGTGCGAAGCTGCCCCTATATAGGGGCAGTTTCGGACATTTTGTGGACGCAGGGAAACGTCAACTACTTAGCAGCGCTTGCATATTTTCGCTTAAGTTCTATCCAGGCTTTGTCCAAGTGGCTAAGCTATACTGGTGCCAAATACGAAGTTCTGATAGCGCGTACAAGCCGAAACAGGCAAATTAGATTAAAAAGTGCACGGAGGTACCCCTGTCTCCTCTATAGGTATTAGCCTAGTTTCTTTAGGAAGGAAATTACTTAGTATGATGGCAATTTTTAGATTTAGATATGATGTAGATAAAGTTTTAAGAGAAGAACAGTGTGGTTATAGGAAGGGTAGAGGAGGTGTCGACCAAATTTTCACTTTTAGATTAATTATTTTGCAGTGTCTGAGTCATCAAACGCCTCTGGTCCTCAGTTTCATAGATCTGGCACATACGCAGGGGTGGGGGGGGGGCCCGGACCCCCCCCCCCCCAGAATAAAAAATCAAATTGGGAAGCAAAACTTCCTTCGGTTTAGGTTATGCTGATGATTTAAGCAATCTAGATAAACATGTTAGCAAAATGAATGAATTTTAAGAGGTTTTGCGAGTTCAGGGCACAAGCATAGGTTTGAAAATCAGCATTAAGAAGTCTAGGCTGCTACGACTGAGAATAGGTAAACATGAAAAGATTAGGTTGGGTAATAAGAAGATCGACCAAGTGAACAGCTTCACATACCTTGGGTAGTATTAGTAGTAAAGACGGTGGGTGCAGTGTAGATTTTAAAAGTAGAATAGCCAAGGTCCAGGGTTTTTTCTCACAGTTGAAAAAGTTTGGAAGAATAGGAAGATACTTAGAAACCAAGATTATTCACGAAAGGGGAATTAATTTATTGTTTCCAAGGAGAATTGTCTCCGGGACGAAGTTTATTAATATCTCTGGAGTTCGACCAGGAAAATTGTTTCCGGACGAATGTTTTGATATTAGAGATGAAGAGATTAATGCTGGAAAGGGTTTCTTAGTAATTTGAAATGTGACAGCGCAGAGATGCCAAAGAAAAGGAACACGCTGAAATTACGCTTAGGGGTTATTTGGGTGAAACTGTTTTAGACATTTTAGGGAATTATTTCGGCGAAACAGTTAGAGACATTTTAAAAGATGATTTTAGAAGATGTTTTAGAAGAGAATTTGAGTGTGGTCGTCATAATACACAAGTTCCATTTGAACAGTGTCGTGAGGTCCCCTAACCCAACCCCAAAGGGCTACGATTACCCATACCCCAACCCCGAAGGAAGCCCCCCGTCCCAAGGGTCCCCTGGGCCCCCAAAGGGCCTCCGGCGCCCCAAAGGCCCCTGAGCCCCTATTTTTTAATATTTTGTTAAGGCTATATTATATCTTTTCAGAACAAGTTCCTTTCTTAATGTCATTCCTTAACCCATTTTTACAACTTGAAGTACCAATCCTTTCACCACAACTTTACTATAAGGCTTTTTTGAATACTTCAACACCAAGAAATACCTTTCAAAAGACATTTCAGAGCAACTTCTTTTCTTAATGTTTCCTTCTGAACCCATTTTCCAACTTGAAGTACCTGTCCTTTTCACCCACAACTATACTTTACAGCTTTTTAGATACCTTAACACCAAGAAATACTTTTCAAAAGGCATTTCAGAACAACATCCTTTCTTAATTTCATTACTTAACACAATTTTAAAAGTTGAAGTACACATCTTTTTCACCCACAACTCTAATTTAGAGGTTTTTGGTTACCTAGACACCAAGAAATACTTTTCAAAAACCATTTCAGGGTAACTTTTTTTCTTAATGTCCCTTCTAAACCCATTTTACAACTTGAAGCATCTATCCTTTTCACCCACAAATATACTTTACAGCGTTTTTGGATACCTCAACACCAAGAAATACCTTTCAAAAGGCATTTCAGAGCAAGTTCCTTTCTTAATGTCCTTTCTAAACCCATTATACAAGTTGAAGCATCCATCCTTTTCACCCACAACTTTACTTTACAGCTTTTTGGATACCTCAACACCAAGAAATACTTTTCAAAAGCCATTTCAGAGCAAGTTCCTTTCTTAATGTCACTCCTAAACCCATTTTCCAACTTGAAGTACCCATCCGTTTCACCCACAACTTTACTTGACAGCTTTTTGGATACCTCAACACCAAGAAATACTTTTCAAAAGGCATTTCAGAGCAAGTTCCTTTCTTAATGTCCCTTCTAAACCCATTTTACAAGTTGAAGCATCCTTCCGTTTCACCCACAACTTTACTTTACAGCTTTTTGGATACCTCAACACTAAGAAATACCTTTCAAAAGACATTTCAGAGCAAGTTCCTTTCTTAATGTCCCTTCTAAACCCATTTTCCAACTTGAAGCATCCATCCTTTTCACCCAAAACTTTACTTTACAGCTTTTCGAATACCTCAACACCAAGAAATACCTTTCAAAAGGCATTTCAGAGCAAGTTCCTTTCTTAATGTCTATCCTTAACCCATTTTCCAACTTGAAGTACCCATCTTTTTCACCCACAACTTTACTTTACAGCTTTTTGGATACCTCAACATCAAGCAATACTTTTCAAAAGACATTTCAGAACAAGTTCCTTTCTTAATGTCCCTCCTAAACCCATTTTCCAACTTGAAGTACCCATCTGTTTCACCCACATGTTTACTTTACAGCTTTTTGGATACCTCAACACCAAGCAATACTTTTCAAAGGCATTTCAGAACAAGTTCTTTTCTTAATGTCTTTCCTAAACCAATTTTACAAGTTGAAGTACTTATCTTTTTCTTCACAACTTTACTTTGTAACTTTTTGCATACCTCAACATCAAGCAATGCTTTTCAAAAGGCTTTATTATGTCTTTTCAGAACAAATTCTTTGCATAATGTCCATCCTAAACCAATTTTACAAGTTGAAGTACTCATCTTTTCCCCCACAACTTTACTATAAAGCTTTTCGAATACCCCAACATCAAGCAATACCTTTCAAAAGGCTTTATTATATCTTTTCAGAACAAGTTCTTCATGTAATTTTCTTCCTAGACCCATTTTACAAGTTGAAGTACTTATCTTTTTCCCCACAACTTTACTTTACGACTTTTTTGCACACCCAAACATCAAGCAATACTTTCCAAAAGGCTTTATTATATCTTTTCAGAACAAGTTTTTTTCTTAGTGTCAACACCAAGCAATACTTTTCAAAGACATTTCAGAAATGTCCTTCTTAAACCATTTTTACAAGTTGAAGTAGTTATCTTCTTCACCACAACTTTACTTTACGACTTTTTGCACACCCCAAGATCAAGCAACACTTTTCAAAAGGCTTTATTATATCTTTTCAGAACAAGTTCCTTTCTTAATATCCTTCTTAAACCAATTTTACAAATTCTAAATTTTTTCTTAGGAATATTTCAGTAGTGTTTTGTTATGGTTTACCTTTGTCACAGTTACATTCTCTTGATTTTTAAAGTTCATTTATAAATTTCTTTCGTTGAAATGCAAAAGTTGGAATATTTCAGTAGTGTTTTGTTGTGGTTTACAGCGTCACAGTTACATTCTCTTGATTTTTCAAAGCTCATTTTGAATTTCTTTCATTGAAATGCAAGAGTTGGATTATTTCAGTAGTGTTTTGTCGTGGTTTACCATGTCACAGTTACATTTTCTTGATTTGTCAAAGTTTATTTTGAATTTCTTTCTCTGAAATGCAAGAGTTGGAATATTTCAGTAGTGTTTTGTCGTGGTTTACCTTGTCACAGTTACATTCTATTGATTTTTCAAAGTTCATTTGAATTTTTTTTCATTGAAATGCAAGAGTTGGAATATTTCAGTAGTGTTTTGTTGTGTTTTACATTGTCACAGTTACATTCTCTTGATTTTTCTAAGTTCATTTTAGTTTTCTTTAATTGAAATGCAAGAGTTGGAATAATTCAGTAGTGTTTTGTTGTGGTTTACCTTGTCACACTTACATTCTCTTAATTTTTCAAAATTCATTTTGGTTTTCTTTCGTTGAAATGCAAGAGTTGGAATATTTCAGTAGTGTTTTATAGTGGTTTTACCTTGTCACAGTTACATTCTCTTAATTTTTCAAAGTTCATTTTGGATTTCTTTCGATGAAATGCAAGAGTTGGAATATTTCAGTAGTGTTTTGTCGTGGTTTACCTTGTCACAGTTACATTCTCTTGATTTTTCAAAGTTCATTTGAATTTCTTTCATTGAAATGCAAGAGTTGGAATATTTCAGTAGTGTTTTGTTGTGGTTTACCTTGTCACAGTTACATTCACTTAATTTTTCCAAGTTCATTTTGAATTTCTTTCGTTGAAATGCAAGAGTTGGATTATTTCAGTAGTATTTTGTCATGGTTTACCTTGTCACAGTTACATTCCCTTAATTTTTCAAAGCTCATTTTGGTTTTCATTCGTTGAAATGCATGAGTTGGAATATTTCAGTAGTGGGTTGTTGTGGTTTACCTCGTCACAGTTACATCTTAATTTTTCAAAGTCCATTTTGAATTTCTTTCATTGAAATGCAAGAGTTGGAATATTTCAGAAGTGTTTTGACGTGGTTTACTTTATCACAGTTACATTTTCTTGATTTTTCAAAGTTCATTTTGGTTTTCTTTTGTTGAAATGTAGGAGTTGGAATATTTCAGTAGTGTTTTGTTGTGGTTTACCTTGTCACACTTACATTCTCTTAATTTTTCAAAGTTCATTTTGAATTTCTTTCATTGAAATGCAAGAGTTTAAATATTTCAATACTGTTTTGTCGTGATTTACCTAATCATAGTTACATTCTCTTAATTTTTCAAAGTTTATTTTGGATTTCTTTTGTTGAAATGCAAGAGTTGGAATAATTCAGTAGTGTTTTGTTGAGGTTTATCTTGTCACAGTTACTTTCTCATTATATTTCAAAGTTCATTTTGAATTTCTTTCATTGAAATGTAAGAGTTGGAATATTTCAGTAGTGTCTTGTCGTGGTTTACCTTGTCACAGTTACATTCTCTTAATTTTTCAAAGTTCATTTTGTTTTTCTTTCTTTGAAATGCAAGAGTTTGAATATTTCAGTAGTGTTTTGTTGTGGTTTACCTTGTCAGAGTTACATTCTCATGATTTTTCAAAGTTTATTTTGAATTTATTTCGTTGAAATGTAAGATTTGGAATATTTCAGTAGTGTCTTGTAGTGGTTTACCTTGTCACAGTTATATTCACTTGATTTTTCAAAGTTCATTTTGGATTTCTTTCGATGAAATGCAAGAGTTGGAATATTTCAATACTGTGTGGTCGTTATTTACCTAATCATAGGTACATTCTCTAAATTTTTGAAAGTTTATTTTGGATTTCTTTTGTTGAAATGCAAGAGTTGGAATAATTCAGTAGTGTTTTGTTGAGGTTTATCTTATCACAGTTACATTCTCTTGATTTTTCAAAGTTCATTTTGAATTTCTTTCGTTGAAATGCAAGAGTTGAAATATTTCAGTAGTGTCTTGTCGTGGTTTACCTTGTCACAGTTACATTCTCTTAATGTTTCAAAGTTCATTTTGGTTTTCTGTCTCTGAAATGCAAGAGTTAGAATATTTCAGTAGTGTTTTGTTGTAGTTAACCTTGTCACAGCTACATTCTCTTAATTTTTCAAAGTTCATTTTGGATTTCTTTCGATGAAATGCGACAGTTGGAATATTTCAATAGTGTTTTGTCGTGGTTTACCTAGTCACAGTTACATTCTCTTGATTTTTCAAAGTACATTTTGAATTTCTTTCATTGACATGCAAGAGTTGGATTATTTCAGTAGTGTTTTGTCGTGGTTTACCTTGTCACAGTTACATTCTCTCGATTTTTTAAAGTTCATTTTGGATTTCTTTCGTTGAAATGCAAGAGTTGGAATATTTCGGTAGTGTTTTGTTGTGGTTTACCTTGTCATACTTATATTCTCTTGATTTTTCAAAGTTAATTTTGAATTTATTTCGATGACGTGCAAAAGTTGGAATATTTCAATAGTATTTTGTCGTGGTTTACCTAGTCATAGTTACATTCTCATAATTTTTCAAAGTTCATTTTGGATTTCTTTCGTTGACATGCATGAGTTTGAATATTTCAGTAGTGTTTTGTTGTGGTTTACCTTATCACAGTTACATTCTCTTGATTTTCAAAGTTCATTTTGAATTTATTTAGTTGAAATGCAAGAATTGGAATATTTCAATAGTGTTTTGATGTGGTCTACCTTGTCACAGTTATATTCTCTTTATTTTTAAAAGTTCATTTTGGTTTTCTTTCGTTGAAATGCAAGATTTGGAATATTTCAGTAGTGTTTTGTTGTGCTTTACCTTGTCTCTGTTACATTCTCTTGATTTTTCAAAGTTCATTTTGGATTTCTTTCGTTGAAATGCAAGAGTTGGAATATTTCAGTAGTGTTTTGTCATGGTTTACCTTGTCACAGTTACATTCTCTTAATTTTTCAAAGTTCATTTTGAATTTCTTTCGTTGAAATGCAAGAGTTGGAATATTTCAGTAGTGTTTTGTCGTGGTTTACCATGTCACAGTTACATTCTCTTGATTTTTCAAAGTTCATTTTGAATTTCTTTCATTGAAATGCAAGAGTTGGAATATTTCAGTAGTGTTTTGATGTGGTCTACCTTGTCACAGCTACATTCTCTTGATTTTTCTAAGTCCATTTTGGTTTTCTTTCGTTGAAATGCAAGAGTTGGAATATTTCAGTAGTGTTTTGTAGTGGTTTACCTTGTCACACTTACATTCTCTTAATTTCTCAAAGTTCATTTTGGAATTTCTTTCATTGAAATGCAAGAGTTGGAATATTTCAGTCGTGTTTTGTCATGGTTTACCTTGTCACAGTTACATTCTCTTAATTTTTCAAAGCTCATTTTGAATTTCTTTCATTGAAATGCAAGAGTTGGATTATTTCAGTTGTGTTTTGTCGTGGTTTAGCTTGTCACAGTTACATTCTCTTAATTTTTCAAAGTTCATTTTGAATTTCTTTCATTGAAATGCAAGAGTTGGAATATTTCAGTAGTGTTTTATAGTGGTTTACCTGGTCTCAGTTAAATTTTCTTGATTTTTCAAAGTTAATTTTGAATTTCTTTCTTTTAAATGCAAGAGTTGGAATATTTCAGTAGTGTTTTGTTGTGGTTTACCTTGTCAAAGTTATATTCTCCTAATTTTTCAAAGTTCATTTTGGATTTCTTTCGTTGAAATGCAAGAGTTGGAATATTTCAGTAGTGTTTTGTCATGGTTTACCTTGACACAGTTACATTTTCTTTATTTTTGAAAGTTCATTTGGATTTCTTTCGTTGAAATGCAAGAGTAGGAATATTTCAGTAGTGTTTTGCTGTGGTTTATCTTGTCACAGTTACATTCTCTTGATTTTTCAAAGTTCATAGTTGGAATATTTCAGTAGTGTTTTGTTGTGGTTTACCTTGTCACAGTTACATTCTCTTGATTTTTCAAAGTTGATTTTGGATTTCTTTCATTGAAATGCAAGAGTTGGCATATTTCAGTAAGGTTTTGTTGTGGTTTACCTTGTCACAGTTACATTTTCTTGATTTTTAAAAGTTCTTTTGGGAATTTCTTTCGTTGAAATGCAAGAGTTGGAATATTTCAGTAGTGTTTTGTTGTAGTTTACCTTGTCACAGTTACATTCTCTTGATTTTTCAAAGTTCATTTTGAATTTCTTTTGTTGAAAAGTAAGAGTTGGAATATTTCAATAGTGTTTTTTCATGGTTTACCTTGTCACTGTTACATTCTCTTAATTTTTCAAAGTTCATTTGTATTTCTTTCGATGAAATACAAGAGTTGGAGTATTTCATTAGTGTTTTGCGTGATTTACCTAGTCACGGTTACATTCTCTTAATTTTTCAAAGTTCATTTTGGATTTTTATCATTGACATGCATGAGTTTGAATATTTCAGTAGTGTTTTGTTGTGGTTTACCTTTTCACAGTTAAATTATCTTGATTTTCAAAGTTCATTTTGGATTTCTTTAGTTGAAATGCAAGAGTTGGAATATTTCAATAGTGTTTTGATGTGGTTTACCTTGTCACAGTTACATTCTCTTGATTTTTCAAAGTTCATTTTGGTTTTCTTTCATTGAAATGCAAGAGTTGGAAGATTTCAGTAGTGTCTTGTCCTTGTTTTCCTGGTCAAACTTACATTCTCGTGGTTTTTCAAAGATTGTTTTGAATTTTTTCATGTAAATTCAAGAATCGGAATATTTAATCAGTATTTTGTAATGGTTTATCATGTCGTAGTTAAATTTTCTTAATTTTTCAAAGTTTATTTTGAATTTCTTTCATCGAAATGCAAGAGTTGGAATATTTCAGTAGTGTTTTGTCGTGGTTTACCTTGTCACAGTTACATTCTCTTGATTTTTCAAAGTTCATTTTGAATTTCTTTCATGAAATGCAAGAGTTGGATTATTTCAGTAGTGTTTTGTTGTGGTTTACCTTGTCACAGTTACATTCTCTTGATTTTTCAAAGTTCTTTATGGTATTTCTTTCGTTGAAATGCAAGAGTTGGAATATTTCAGTAGTGATTTTTATGGTTTACCTTGTCACAGTTACATTCTTTTGATTTTTCAAAGTTCATTGTTGGAATATTTCATTAGTGTTTTGTCGTGCTTCACCTTGTCTCAGTTACATTCACTTGATTTTTCAAAATTTTTTCTGGATTTCTTTCGTTTAAATGCAAGAGTTGGAATATTTCAGTAGGGTTTTGTTGTGGTTTACATTGTCTCAATTACAGTATCCTAATTTTTCAAAGTTCATTTTGGAATTTCTTTCGTTGAAATGCAAGAGTTGGAATATTTCAGTAGTGTTTTGTTGTAGTTTACCTGTCACAGTTACATTCTCTTGATTTTTCAAAGTTCATTTTGAATTTCTTTTGTTGAAATGTAAGAGTTGGATTATTTCAATAGTGTTTTGTCATGGTTTACCTTGTCACTGTTACATTCTCTTAATTTTTCAAAGTTCATTTTGGATTTCTTTTGATGAAATGCAAGAGTTGGAATATTTCAATAGTGTTCTGTCGTGGTTTACCTTGTCACAATTACATTCTCTTGATTTTTCAAAGTTCATTTTGAATTTCACTCATTGAAATGCAAGAGTTGGAATACTTCAGTGGTGTTTTGTCGTGGTTTACCATGTCACAGTTACATTCTCTTGATTTTTCAAAGTTCATTGAAATTTCTTTCATTGAAATGCAAGAGTTGGAATATTTCAGTAGTGTTTTGTTATGGTTTACCTAGTTACTGTTACATTCTCTTGATTTTTCAGTTCTTTTCGGATTTCTTTCATTGAAATGCAAGAGTTGGAATATTTCAGTAGTGTTTTGCCGTGGTTTACTTTGTCACAGTTACATTCTCTTGATTTTTCAAAGATAATTTTGCTTTTCCTTCGTTGAAATGCAAGAGTTGGAATATTTCAGTAGCGTTTTGTTGTGCTTTACCTTGACACAGTTACATTTTCTTGATTTTTGTTAGGTTAGGTTAGGTTAGGCTAGATCAAATTAGGTTAGGTTAGCCTACTTACGCGCGCGTACGTAGCGGCTAACCTAACTTAACCTAACCTAATTTGATCTTTGTATGAAAATGTAACTGTGACAAGGTAAACTATGACAAAACACTACTGAAATATTCCAACTCTTGCATTTCAACGAAAGAAATTCAAAATGAACTTTGAAAAATAAGGAGAATGTAACTTTGACAAGGTAAACCACAACAAAACACAACTGAAATATTCCAACTCTTGCATTTCAATGAAAGAAATTCAAAATGAACTTTGAAAAATTAAGAGAATGTAACTGTGACAAGGTAAACCACAACAAAACACTTGAAATATTCCAACTCTTGCTTTTCAACGAAAGAAATTCAAAATGAACTTTGAAAAATTAAGAGAAGGTAACTTTGACAAGGTAAAACACAACAAAACACTACTGAAATATTCTAACTCTTGCATTTCAATGATAAAAATTCAAAATGAACTTTGAAAAATAAAGAGAATGTAACTGTGACGAGGTAAAGCATGACAAAACACTACTGAAATATTCCAACTCTTGCATTTCAATGAAAGAAATTCCAAAATGAACTTTGAGAAATTAAGAGAATGTAACTGTGACAAGGTAAACCACGACAAAACACTACTGAAATATTCCAACTCTTGTATTTCAACGAAAGAAAAACAAAATGAACTTAGAAAAATCAAGAGAATGTATCTGTGACAAGGTAAACCACATCAAAACACTACTGAAACATTCCAACTCTTGTATTTCAATGAAAGAAATTCAAAATGAACTTTGAAAAATCAAGAGAATGTAACTGTGACATGGTAAACCACGACAAAACACTACTGAAATATTCCAACTCTTGCATTTCAATGAAAGAAATTCAAAATGAACTTTGAAAACTTAAGAGAATGTAACTGTGACAAGGTAAGCCATGACAAAAACACTACTGAAATATTCCAACTCTTGCGTTTCAACGAAAGAAATCCAAAATGAACTTTGAAAAATCAAGAGAATGTAACTATGACAAGGTAAACTACAACAAAACACTACTGAAATATTACAACTCTTGCATTTCAACGAAAGAAAACCAAAATGAACTTCGAAAAATTAAGAAAATGTAACTGTGACAAGGTAAACCACATCAAAACACTATTGAAATATTCCAACTCTTGCATTTCAACGAAAGAAATCCAAAATGAACTTTGAAAATCATGAGAATGTAACTGTGATAAGGTAAACCACAACAAAACACTACTGAAATATTCTAACTCATGCATTTCAATGAAAAAAATCCAAAATGAACTTTGAAAAATTAAGAGAATGTAACTGTGACTAGGTAAACCACGCAAAACACTATTGAAATATTCCAACTTATGCATTTCATCAAAAGAAATCCAAAATGAACTTTGAAAAATTAAGAGAATGTAACTGTGACAAGGTAAACCACAACAAAACACTACTGAAAAATTCCAACTCTTACATTTCAACGAAAGAAAACTAAAATGAACTTCGAAAAATCTAGAGATTATAACTGTGACAAGTTAAACTACGACAAAACACTACTGAAATATTCCAACTCTTGCATTTCAATTAAAGAAATTCAAAATGGACTTTGAAAAATCAATTGAATGTAACTGTGACTAGGTAAACCACGACAAAACACTATTGAAATATTCCAACTTTCGCATTTCATCGAAAGAAATCCAAAATGAACTTTGAAAAATTAAGAGAATGTAACTGTGACAAGGTAAACTACAACAAAACACTACTGAAATATTCCAACTTGCATTTCAACGAAAGAAAACCAAAATGAACTTTGAAAAATTATGAGAATGTAACTGTGACAAGGTAAACCACGACAAGACATTACTGAAATATTCCAACTCTTTCATTTCAACGAAAGAAATTCAAAATGAACTTTGAAAAATCAAGAAAATGAAGCTGTGAAAAGGTAAACCACAATAAAACACTACTGAAATATTCTAACTCTTGCATTTCAATGATAAAAATCCAAAATGAACTTAGAAAAATTAAGAGAATGTAAGTGTGACAAGGTAAACCACAACAAAACACTACTGAAATATTCCAACTCCTACATTTCAACGAAAGAAAACCAAAATTAACTTTGAAAAATAAAGAAAATGTAACTGTGATAAGGTAAACCACGTCAAAACACTACTGAAATATTCCAACTCTTGCATTTCAATGAAAGGAATTCAAAATGAACTTTGAAAAATTAAGAGAATGTAACTTTGACAAGGTAAACCACGACAAAACACTATTGAAATATTCCAACTCTTGCATTTCATCGAAAGAAATACAAAATGAACTTTGAAAAATCAAGAAAATGTAACTGTGACGAGGTAAACCACAACAAAACACTACTGAAATATTCTAACTCATGCATTTCAACGAATGAAAACCAAAATGAGCTTTGAAAAATTAAGGGAATGTAACTGTGACAAGGTAAACCATGACAAAACACTACTGAAATAATCCAACTCTTGCATTTCAACGAAAGAAATTCAAAATGAACTTTGAAAAATTAACAGAATGTAATTGTGACAAGGTAAACCACAACAAAACACTACTGAAATATTCAAACTCTTGCATTTAAATTAAATAAATTCAAATGAACTTTGAAAAATCAAGAGAATGTAACTATGAGAAATTAAACCACGACAAAACACTACTGAAATATTCCAACTCTTGCATTTCATCGAAAGAAATCCAAAATGAACTTTGAAAAATTAAGAGAATATAACTGTGACAAGGTAAAACCACTGCAAAACACTACTGAAATATTCCAACTCTTGCATTTCAACGAAAGAAAACCAAAATGAAATTTGAAAAATTAAGAGAATGTAAGTGTGACAAGGTAAACCACTACAAAACACTACTGAAATATTCCAACTCTTGCATTTCAACGAAAGAAAACCAAAATGAACTTTGAAAAATTAAGAGAATGTAACTGTGACAATGTAAACCACAACAAAACACTACTGAAATAATCCAACTCTTTCATTTCAATTAAATAAATTCAAATGAACTTTGAAAAATCAATAAAATGTTACTATGACAACGTAAACCTCGACAAAACAGTGCTGAAATAATCCAACTGTTGCATTTCATGGAAAGAAATTCAAAATGAACTTTGAAAACTCAAGAAAATGTAACTGTGACAAGGTAAACCACGACAAAACACTACTGAAATATTCCAACTCTTGCATTTCAATGAAAGAAATTCAAGATGAGCTTTGAAAAATCAAGAGAATGTAACTGTGACACTGTAAACCACAACAAAACACTAATGAAATATTCCAACTCTTGCATTTCAACGAATGAAATTTATAAATGAACTTTGAAAAATCAAGAAAAAGTACCTGTGACAAGGTAAACCATAACAAAACACTACTGAAATAATCCTAAGAAAAAATTTAGAATTTGTAAAATTGGCTTAAGAAGGAGATTAAGAAAGGAACTTGTTCTGAAAAGATGTAATAAAGCCTTTTGAAAAGTATTGCTTGATCTTGGGGTCTGCAAAAAGTCGTAAAGTAAAGTTGTGGTGAAGAAGATAACTACTTCAACTTGTAAAAATGGCTTAAGAAGGACATTAAGAAAAAAACTTGTTCTGAAAAGATATAATAAAGCCTTTTGGAAAGTATTGCTTGATGTTTGGGTGTGCAAAAAAGTCGTAAAGTAAAGTTGTGGGGAAAAAGACAAGTACTTCAACTTGTAAAATGGGTTTAGGAAGAAAATTACATGCAGAACTTGTTCTGAAAAGATATAATAAAGCCTTTTGAAAGGTATTGCTTGATGTTGGGGTATTCGAAAAGCCTTACAGTAAAGTTGTGGGGGAAAAGATGAGTACTTCAACTTGTAAAATTGATTTAGGAAGGACAATACGTAAAGAACTTGTTCTGAAAAGGTGTAATAAAGCCTTTTGAAAAGTATTGCTTGATGTTGGGGTATGCAAAAAGTCGTAAAGTAAAGTTGTGATGAAAAAGATAAGTACTTCAACTTGTAAAATTGGTTTAGGAAAGACATTAAGAAAAGAACTTGTTCTGAAATGCCTTTGAAAAGTATTGCTTGGTGTTAAGGTATCCAAAAAGCTGTAAAGTAAACATGTGGGTGAAACAGATGGGTACTTCAAGTTGGAAAATGGGTTTAGGAGGGACATTAAGAAAGGAACTTGATCTGAAATGTCTTTTGAAAAGTATTGCTTGATGTTGAGGTATCCAAAAATCTGTAAAGTAAAGTTGTGGGTGAAAAAGATGGGTACTTCAAGTTGTAAAATGGGTTAAGGAATGACATTAAGAAAGGAACTTGCTCTGAAATGTCTTTTGAAAAGTATTTCTTGGTGTTGAGGTATCCAAAAAGCTATAAAGTAAAGTTGTGGGTGAAAAGGATGGATGCTTCAAGTTGGAAAATGGGTTTACAAGGAACATTAAGAAAAGGAACTTGCTCTGAAATGTCTTTTGAAAGGTATTTCTTGGTGTTGAGGTATCCAAAAAGCTGTAAAGTAAAGTTGTGAGTGAAAAGGATTGATGCTTCAAGTTGGAATATGGGTATAGAAGGGACATTAAGAAAGCAACTTGCTCTGAAATGTCTTTTGAAAAGTATTTCTTGGTGTTGAGGTATCCAAAAAGCTGTAAAGTAAAGTTGTGGGTGAAAAGGATGGGTACTTCAAGTTGGAAAATGGGTTTAGGAGTGACATTAAGAAAGGAACTTGCTCTGAAATGCCTTTTGAAAGGTATTTCTTGGTGTTGAGGTATCCAAAAAGCTGTAAAGTAAAGTTGTGGGTGAAAAGGATTGATGCTTCAACTTGTAAAATGGGTTTAGAAAGGATATTAACAAAGGAACTTGGTCTGAAATGTCTTTTGAAAGGTATTTCTTGGTGTTGAGGTATCCAAAAAAGCTGTAAAGTATAGTTGTGGGTGAAAAGGATGGATGCTTCAAGTTGGAAAATGGGTTTAGAAGGAACATTAAGAAAAGAAGTTGCTCTGAAATGCCTTTTGATAGGTATTGCTTGATGTTGAGGTATCCAAAAAGCTGTAAATTATAGTTGTGGATGAAAAAGATGGGTACTTCAACTTTTAAAAATGGGTTTAGTAATGACATTAACAAATGAACTTGCTCTGAAATGCCTTTTGAAAGGTATTTCTTGGTGTTAAGGTATCTAAAAAGCTGTAAAGTATAGTTGTGGGTGAAAAGGACAGGTACTTCAAGTTGGAAAATGGGTTTAGAAGGGACGTTAAGAAAAGAAGTTGCTCTGAAATGTCTTTTGAAAGGTATTTCTTGGTGTTGAGGTATCCAAAAAAGCCTTATAGTAAAGTTGTGGTGAAAGGATTGGTACTTCAACTTGTAAAAATGGGTTAAGGAATGACATTAAGAAAGGAACTTGTTCTGAAAAGATATAATAAAGCCATAAAAAAGTATTAAAAAATAGGGGCTCAGGGGCCTTTGGGGCGCCGGGGGCTTCCTTCGGGGTTGGGGTATGGGGATCGGAGCCCTTTGGGGTTGGGGTAGGACCTCACGACACTGTTCAAATGGAACTTGTGTATTATAACGACCACACTCAAATTCTCTTCTAAAACCTCTTCTAAAATCATCTTTTAAAATGTCTCTAACTGTTTCGCCAAAATAATTCCCTAAAATGTCTAAAAAAGTTTCACCCAAATAATCCCTAAGCGTAATCTCAGCGTGTTCCTTTTGTTTTTGGCATCCCTGCGCTGTCACATTTCAAATTACTAAGAAACCCTTTCCATCATTAATCTCTTCATCCCTAATATCAAAACATTCGTTCGGAAACAAGTCTCCTGGTCGAACTCCAGAGATATGAATAAAATTCGTCCCAGAGACAATTCTTTTTGGAAACAATAAATTAGTTCCCCTATCGTGAATCAATAATTCCGAAAACAATTATCATGGTGTAGCTCCAAAGATAATAATTAACGTAGTCCCGGAGACGATTCTCCTTGGAAACAATAAATTAATTCCCCTTTCGTGAATCAATAATTCCGGAAACAATTCTCCTGGTCGAACTCCAAAGATATTAATAAACTTCGTCCCGGAGACAATTCTCCTTGGAAACAATAAATTAATTCCCCTTTCGTGAATCAATAATTCCCCTTAGAAACAACAAATTAATTCCCCTTTCGTGTCAAATCAATCAACCATGACATCGTCTGTCACACGTGATCCTGTTTCCTATTCCTGGATCATAACATTCGCCCCGAGCGTGCACTTGGCCAAACAACAACAACAATAAATAAATCGACCTGGGAAAAAAGAGGTCATTGACCCGATTACGCAAACATTCTCCCTGGGGATTCCATGCCCATATTAGGAATCCCGTCAGCATTAAACTAAGTTGTAGATGACAGCAGGGGTGAATCGTGGGGCTGGTACCCCCCTTTCTACTGACGAACACGCTCCACAGTAAAAAAAAAAGATAGCCTTAAATCCCTAAAAGAAGTGTCAGATCGGAACACAAAGTACAACATTGGAACTTTCTTGGCCGAAAACTCTATAGAGGAAACTTGCAGTTCCTGGGCTTGAAAAACCAGGAAAGTGGGTACATCCACAATAATCTGCATCGAAAGCATCTTTATTCTTTTTTTTATTACTCTGCAGGTAGCTGGGCACTGGAACATCATAGAGAGCTGTTTAAGGGCTCATTTTAAAGGAAATTGCTGCATATAATGTCTTTTGCAATTAACAAAAAGCAATATTTAAAATAAAATATTTTTTTACGAAAAACTGCATTTTCATATACAAGAGGATGAATGACGTCATAACCGCAGGTTATCGCAAAAGGTAAAACCTATATTAGATTATAATATCGTCAGCATATAACAACGTCATGCCATAGGTGTTAAATAGAAAAAAAAGTAGGGAGAAGTTTAGACCATATTTCAGATATATAACTGTTACTATAAGATAATAGTTTCTTTGTTATATAATGATTGAAATGAAATAATGCTACACAAAAACAACCCCAGTTCAAAATCTGGGATATGGTGCTATTTTTGACTGACGTTGCTGTAGTTTGGGTTTTGCTATTCTAACTAAGAAAAAGCCACTGGCTTTTTCCTGTGTGTATATGGTGCTATTTTTTGTTCTGTTCAATTGCTTCAAATTTATACAGGAGAGCCAAACACGTAGATTCTACTTACTACATTTAAATTCGCTGATAAAAATGCTAGAATTACAACTTACTTAGTTTCATCATAATGGTAAATAAATGGTAAATGGTAAATAAAAGAATAATGACTGGCGGAGTGACTGACCTTTTCGGCTAAGATTATTATTTAATACAGATGTTGGAATTTTTGGCTAAGATTCGGCTAAGAATCTTAGCCGTTTTGGCTAAGATCATTATTTAATACAGATGTTGGAATTTTCGGCTAAGAATCTTAACCTTTTCGGCTAAGATTATTAATTAATACAGAAGTTGGAATTTGCGGCTAAGATTTGGCTAAGGATCTTAGCCTTTTCGGCCAAGATTATTATTTAATACAGATGTTGGAATTTTCAAAAACAAATTTGTTGCGGTTCCATCCAGCAGAAATAAAGTAAATCCCCTTCGATAACAGTTTTTCGAAATAAAGAGGGGAGATGGATCTTTGATATATTTTGATGGTCCTCCCCTCTTGTATGCAATTTTGTTTACAGGGTTTTTGTGGAAAAGAGGCTTTTTTGTGTCAGATTTTCCCAATTATTTTATACAACTCTTACAGAATTCCATCTGTTTGCCTTGTTCATTCGTCTCTCTTTTTTTTACGAATTTGTTAAGTTTCGTCGGGGTAAGAGAGCAAAATGTTTTTTTTTTTTGCTAATTGCCAAGATTGAAAAAAAAAACAGTTATGGCAAAAAAGTGTCATAATTTAGTGATTTTTAGTTTTTATTTCTCCAACTAGAGCCATTATCCTTTTTTTAAGATAGTAAAATTTCTTAAACATCTCTCTAAACTCCAAGAGTATAATGTTTTATATGATATGTCCACTTTTTCAAAAGTACTAAAAAAATTTCCTTCCCACCAATAAATACTAAAATAATACTATTAATAAAAATATCTTAAATAATAACAAAAAGGAAAAGTCAACGATACGTGTTTCTAGATTTCCGTATTTCTTTCTACGAAGCCGTGAAAAGGCTACATACTAGTACAGATGGGAGGAAATTCGAAACCTCTTCCGTCGTAATTACCTTCTTCTGGAAAATTGTACATCCTTTTCTTCTAAGAGAAAATCTTTTTCAGAGAAATATATATGACAACATACAAAATACTGGGGGGGGGGGATATGAGAGCTCGTATTACCTTTGTCCGGAAAGTCATTGGTCACCATTTCTTTGATTTTTTTTTTCTTTTTGTAGAAAATTTTTATAGGAGAAAATTTGTAATATTTTTCAAGCAGCTCTCTTTGAAATCCGTTCAACTAAATAGATAATGAGAAGTTTTTGTCACGTTTCAGCGTTAAAGGTTTCAATACCATTGGTTTATTTTTGCTTTTGTTGTTTCTTATGGAAAGGCAGTGTGGTCTTCGTCGCTATATTTAATACAAGGAGCTATGATTAACACAGTAAGGAAAACGTTAACCTTTAAAATTAATTGTTAAAATGACAAATAAAAAATACTTAACGAAAAAATACTATAACTTTCTTTTGTCCCTTAAAGTAAAAGTCTATTTGGAATTCTTTTAGCTATTCTAGTATAGTATTTAGCGGTCAAATTATTATGATAGTGCTGGGTGAATAATTTGAGGCCAAAAATATAACAAAATTTGCTATTATTCCAGGTTATTGAATGCCTGGCAGCTATAAGAAAGAAACAGAAATTCCAACGCTCACCCCCAAGCTGCATCATGTTTACGAACTGCCAACTGATGATGAACTGCGGTACAAGCGACTTTTTAAGCAGCTAGATCAGAATAGTGATGGAAGAGTCTGTATCGAGGATCTCGTCTCAGCGTTCCAAAAATATGGAATGTCTTACGCAGATGCTGAGGTATATATTTTTTCTCATAATGTTTTTGTCACGTTTTCAGTCAGTATTTATATATATACTTAGATCACACTGCCAATCCCTATCTTTTTGCTTGGCAGTAGCAAGCTTATTAGTTGAGGATTTTTATGCTTTCGTTACAATTTAGGAAACATCATTTATGAAGAATGAACGCCTAACAATGAATAGATATTTTCTAGATTGTGTCTACAGGCTATAGAGATTTTTCGGTTAAAGCCCCTATCTACAAAAACGTGGAATTTTGTAATTTTTGCCAGAAGAAAGATCACAGATGCACGTTTATTTTGTTCACTTTGTTTGCTTTTTTTGTTGTATTATACAACTTTTTTTGCTTTTTTTGTTATATATATATATATATATATATATATATATATATATATATATATATATATATATATATATATATATATATATATATATATATATATATATATATATATATATATATATAATTCTTGAACCATCTAAACTTTGTTATTTATATCTTTTAAATATTGGTTATCTTTGATTGAACCATCGCAACTCTTTGTTAACGGGCATTTAACTCTCTCGCTGGTCTACGGTATCACGTCATTACAAAATAACGAGAAAAGATTGATGAGTGGCATCAACTGGAGAGTCGTGTTTGTCCTCTCCTAGATCTTGAAAAATACCTTGCCTTAGGCATTTTCATTGAAAAATGCCTTTTTTGTATTTCATTTAAAAAAATTATAGCTCTTCCATAGTAATTACCTTCATCTGGAATCTTATACAACATTTTCTTCCAGAAGAAAATCCTTTTCCGGGAAAATCAGGAAGCCAAACTAACTCCAAACTTTCTAGAACTTTAGTCTGTCGGGGCATACTTTTGAGCTTGCTCAGGGGAAAACAACCTAACCATTAGGGGAAAATATTCAAATATGTGCTTGTAGTTTTTCAATTTTAGCTATGAAAAAGCTACATAGTATTGGGGGGAGGGGTCTGAGAGCTCGTTTACCTTAGTTACCTTAATCCGGAAAGTCATTGGTCACCATTTCTCAGGATTTTTATTTTATTTATTTGTTTTGTTTTTTATAGAAAATTAGTAACATTTTTCAAACGGCTCTATTTGAAATCCGTTCAACTAAATAGAAAAGAGTGGTTTCTGTCACATGATTGAGTGTTAAAAGTGTTCTTGAATTTCATTAGTTTATATTTGTAATGTATTTTTGAAAGGACTCTGCCCTGTATGATCCGAGGAAGATATCCCATCTCAATGATTACTCTTTATTGCGATTATAGCGTTCACCATTGAGGGTGTCATCAGGATATAATGGTTACAGTACGAAAAGGTAAAACTGCTTTACTGAAAACACGAAGTAATGGCCTTGGCCCTTTGCTGGGTTTGCCCTCTTGATATTCCTTTTCCCCGTATTAGTGGCTTCAGCGATTTCCTTTCAACGTCCTTGTCTGTCACAAATATCTTATATCTTATTGTGGCGATAAAAAAACCCACCACAAATAAGAAGCAGGGTTTCTTAGTGCCCTTAAAGTTCTGAAGGTGTTCGCTGTATTTTTCTTATTCCTAGTTTCTGGAAACTGTATGAAGGACTCTTTGCAGACTGGCTAAAGGAACAATTTCAACCTCTTTCCGACCTAAGGCAATTCGGGAACCTCAAATCCACTTCAACTTCTAATTACTTCTTCAAGTTTTGAAAGCCACTGGGAAAGCTTGAAAAACATAATTCTTGCCTAATTTAATTTCCATTGATCCTTTTGCTGCAATTTCTAGCCTTTTGCTGATGTGCTGCAATAGCGGCAACCCAGCAAAAAGCCAGCAATGTCCATAGTAACCGAAATCTTATAAACACGTTTTTTTTATGGAACTGTCTAGTGAGAAACATTTTGTAATAAAAGCCAATTCAAGTATAAAAATTAGTATTCAGGTTGAAGTAAATAGCAGTTTTTTATTATGGAAAGAAATTTTGAAGTTAAAAAAAGAACCTGATTCTCTCAGGCATGACAAATCAAACTACACCATTGAAAATGTTTTTTTTCACACCTACTTATGGACTACTTGCATGTAGGCAACTAAATGGCATTGGAGTAGGGTACCATATGACACCAAAATGGTTCTTTAATGTTTTTAGTATTATTTCCAGAGTGGAGAACATGGGCACCCATAAGGGGGGGGGGGCTCCAGCTCCTGCTTGGCTGAATGACGCTGCCTTATATTTGTATTAATTTTTAAAACTTTTTCCACAAAATAAGTTTTTCAAAGAAAAGTGATAGCTCCATTAAGCCAAAAATGGGCAGAAATATGGAATAAATCGCCGAGTCAAACTAAAAAAAAGCAAAAATTAACATTAATAGGGCTGACAACCCCCATGCCTTCTCAAGAACAGAACATAATTTAGCCTTTACTGAAGAAACAAAAAAGAAATGGCTGTGGATTGTCAGTTTAATATACCCATACTTATATTTATTCCTTAAAGTCTTAAATTTTTGGTATTTATTTAAGTACAAAAAGGAAAATATTTTTGCTTTCAGTAAAACGCAAAATGTGTTCTGGTCTTGGGAAGGCATGGGGGTTGTCAGCCCTACTAATGTTGATATAAGAATACTAATGTTTGTATAAGAATCTATAGTTTGGCTTGCTATTTGTATGCTGGGAGAAACTTTTTCAACATTTTTTAATCCTGACACAAATAGTATTTTTTAATTTAATTTTATACCTACTCAAGTTGTCTTGAAAAATAAAACTTAATATAATTCCCAAAAGATTCTATCTATGCTCTTTGACAACCTGAATACACTTTCACTCTATTTATTTATTTAAATTATAAGAGCATAAGTAGTAACAGTAGTATCCCCGAAAGCTTCAACTTAATACCCCCAATCGTTCTCGATATATTGCTAAAGTGTCTTATTGGCAACCGCAAACACAATACTTTTTTATTTTGTTTTAAAGCAGCATTAGCATAATGGGACAATTGCATAATTGTGGGCAGTTGATATGCCCAATATTCCTAAAGACATAGTTGCTGGACCGTTCTACTATGCTGAGGAAAATAGTTATCTCAAGATTTTGACTGGGTGTGTTCGGGAAATAAATCGGCTTGAGAGACGCGCTGATTGCCCTCCAATCTCTTTTTACTCTTAGAAAGGACACTAGAACTTTTAATTTTGAATCGAATTAGGTTCTTTAAATGTTTCAATGATATTTGTAGCTATTATGAGTGGTGCTTCCATGATATTGCTTATATGCCTTTTTGAAAACCTGCATGCAGACAGTTTTTTCGTTTAATTGGAACTCCCTCTGAATACTTCCTAAAAGTTTCACCTTAATACTCTTAGCGTCATTAGTTACAGTAACTGTAGTGGTAGCATTAAAAATATGCATATAATGCCTTCTGGCTAGTTCAAAATCCTCACTACTTACTCTTAAAGGTCTAACTTAATAATATAAGTTATTCTTGAGATATTGCTTTGTCACCTTTTTCAAAGTCCACATGCTCATAGTTTGTTTTTATTTAGTTCAACGTCAACCTAAAAATATTTCTTATATTTCATTACTGAAGACATTGTTATATTTTCTTTTGACTATTTGGTTACAAAATGGCTATCTCACAATTTCGATCGACTGTGTTTGGGAAAAAGAGGATATCAGAGAGAGGGGGGGGAGTATTTTCTCTCCATCACACTTGACTCTTGGAACTATAACTACACATTTCCAATCAAATGAACATCCTCTAAAGTTCACACGACCACCCCTTCATAAAAACCTTACATTCCCCCAGGGCATAACTTACAACCCTTACCCCCATACTCTGGGGGTTGTGTCAACCCCAAAGGCCGTGTTATGAGATCTTTGGACTATTTTGAATACGTGGCTATCTAAAAATTTCTATCGGATACATTTGGGGAAAATGAGACGTGGGGGGTATTGCTGCCCTCCCATAAATTTGAATCTTAAAAATGGCACTTAAACTTCTGATTTCCAATCCAAAGACCCCCTCCGAAGTTTATACAACCATCGTTTCAATAAAAACCTTATATGCCCTCGGGGCATAGCTTACAACCCTTGCCCTGAGGACTGTGGGGGGAGGGTCTCATCCTCAAAGGTATAATATATCGTCTTTTAAACTGTGTCAAACAAAATAACTTTACGAAATTTTAATTGGAAGTGTCCGGGGAAGTGATCGGCGTGGAGGAGGAGAGAGGGGCTGGTTGCCCACCATGAGTTCTTTCTGAATTTACTATGACATTACTTTCTATAATAAGTGCCCTGGCCTAAAATATTAAAAATAAATAATATATTTTGCCGCCCCCCCTTAAATTCAGCCTATGGGCGCCCATAGTGGAGAAGGCTAGTAAACATAAAATTAACCATTGAAATCCTGTTAAAATCCTTAACTGAATGTTTACAATCGTCCGTAATGGTTGTAGTAGTAGCAGCAATCTAGCAAAGACTAAACCGCGACCCAAACTAATCGGAAACTGCCTTGTGGTCAAAATACCTAATTGACGCCAATTCAGAACTTGTAAGTATTATATGTTATTATGTGTATGTAACATCATATGTTATTATATATTATATGTTACTATATTATTATATAAATTAAATGGAATTATAGAAAACATTTTAATTATGGAAACAAAAGTTTAACCATGTTGAAAAGAGCCTGACGCACCTCAAACTTGATGTGCTCTCAAATCGAGTTGCTCTCAAGTGAACCATTGAAAACCTAAGACAATTGTATTTTTGCATTGTTAGAGCTTATGTGCCCCCCTATAAAGATTTCGTATGCAGGAGTTTGGTGTTTTCAGTAATGCTCTAGTTTTGCACAATCCTAGAAACGTAGGAAAACATCATTTGATGGCTTTTGAAGTATTTTAGCCCAAATTTTTTGTAGGGTCACTTTTCTTCCTTTGTGTTTTGTATCCTATCCACATACTTCTAATTTCTATAGTTTTTCACAGACCTCATACCTCTAGTTTTTCATAATGTGCCTTTTTTACTCCTTGTATAATCCACAATTTCTTTTCAACCACAATCAATATGTCACTGATTGGGTTTGATTCCATATATTTTGCCAATATGTGATGATCCAAAATAATTCCCAGACATATGGTAATTCCTCAAAATTCAGTAAGTTTCTCATGTTCCTCAGCCATGTTCCTCGGACATGGCTCAGACATGGCTCAATGGCCATGTTCCTCAGACATGGCTATTAGTGCCCGTAAAGAGAAGAAAACACCAATACCAACAAGGGTCATACTGATGAAAAATTAAACCAGAAAATTCAGCATATCTAAGGAAACTTCCGAGCTTCCGAACTAAGCATATTTAAGTTCTGAGCTCATTTACGCAAAAACACAAAACTTCATTCTGTTTCAAAAAGAAAGAAGGTTGTAGAAACGAGCTTAAATGTTGTTCTTTTTCTTTGTTCTTTTTTTTAGGGGTTTTCATATCAATCCTTTGTTCGTAAAACATCTAGAAATGGGTCTTTTAGAGAGAAATCCAAACTTCAAGCGTTTCCTCAAAGTTTTGAAGTATTTTAGCTGAAATAATTAGAAGAGTTAAAACGATTGTTGCAGTATTTCAAATATACGTTTCCGGAGAATAGAATTGTATGTGCTTGAATTTAAATCGTCCATAACTTTCTTTTTATGTATTCATGAAGCGTTCAGATAAAGATAGAAGTGGGGATTTATCAATGGCGGAATTCATTATCTATTTAAAGGAACATGAGAAAAATTTATAGCTTGTGTTTTCGTCTATTGATAAAAATGAAGATGGTGAGTATGCTAGCTTTGTATCTGAATGGCATATGGCTTTATCTAGATGGGTCTAAATCAGAGATGACTCTATCTAGATGGGTCTATTTTTTCAAAATTAAGATTCCAGAGTACAGTCAGCCGAAGGGTGCACGTCCTGCACGACTCACCGAAAATATTTCCATGCTCCACCGGTGGCGCCTGTGCCCCACGTTGGGAATCGTGGGTCTAAATTAAAAGGAAAAGAATATATGAAGGTCATTACTCTTCAGTCTTACTACAATAAGTTGAGAAAATACCCCTTTCGTTTACTTAGACATACTATAGGCGTTATTGGTTTTATTGGTTTTAAGCTCAGACTGCGTTATTGGTTTTTTTTAACGTTATTGGTTTTATTTATAATCTTTCAAATCTGGAAAGATTTTTGCCAGAGACTGGAAATATTGAGATTTTCTTCTGTTTGATTGTTGTTATGTTTAGAATTAACTTGGACATTAAGTTATGTACTTAATACCGAATTTGAACTGGGTAAAGATGCTAGGCCTACACTAAGTATCATTTATTGAAGATAGTGAGGTCAGCACTATCATACCAAGAAGCATCTCAAATCAACTGCTCAATTTTTGTAAACACATAATTGAGATGAATAAAATTTTATGATTAAAAATAGAAGAAATAGGTACTGATCCGCTTAAATTTTGCATGTACTGAAATTGGATCTCCTAATCTGTTATAGTGATACCGGTCATACGCCTCGTTCTTCATTTGATGTATATAACTTATAGAACTCATGACTCTTCCTTTGTCTCTTACTGAATTGCACCGCACCACTTGATGATTCGCCGCAGCACTTCTATCAGGTTGAACCTCACGACCTGACTAGATATCCTGGTCATTCTGTTTGAATTGCTGGGCTCCAGTTTGAAAAAATAAAACAGTTTATCCAAAGCCAAGGAGAAAGAAGCAGTATTATTGGCCAAATGAACTTCTTTTTATTGGAAGGAAAATCAATATTCAGGTGTTCCAGACAGATAAGTCGGTTTAATATCACCTACGACAAAGAAGAATGGAAGTTGTTTATAGGTTCATTGGAAGAGAGTCTCAAAGCCCTCAGGTTTATCAAGAAAGCCAGTATGCATTTAAAGCAGTAAATCCCAACTTATTTTGGGCCATGCTCCACATAGGAATTTCTAAAATCCTGATGCCCCCTCCCCCTCTCGTGATATTTAAATTTTATTGTTTAATATTTCACCTGAAGGAAGCTTAAAAGGCTACTAACTTGGTATTATTTTTCGGGTCGTCCTCTAAGCTATATTTTATGCCAATGAAGAATATTGTCTGTAAAAAACACCTTTTATACATGCATAACTTCATTGCGATACTATCATGTATCCTTTTCGTTCTTAAAATACGTTTGAATGTAATGTCATTCACAAGAATTTTTTTTTTCTAAATTAAGGCTCTGAAATATTGTCAGACGAAGGGTGCAATTCCTGCCCATGGCCCACCAAAATATTGCCAGGCCCCACCGGAGGGAGCTGTACCCCGTGTTGGGAATCATGGGTATAAAGTACTGTTTCTATTTTGTCAATGTGTACGTTTAAACTCTGCACGATATGACCCGGGGAAGATATCTCATCTCAATGTGCCTTCTCAATTACCTTCTTTATTTTGATTATAGGCCACTATGCTTTCAGTTATCAAGGCCATTCTTTTAGGTGGCAGTTGTTTCAACTGTCTCTGCAGAAATTCTCCAGGTTTTCCAACAGCACATTTTTGGATAGATCAAGGTGACTCTTCTCTGAATGTAAACTTAATAAAAAACTTAAATAAAACAAGTGGGCCGTTGTTGAAAGGAAAAAGTAACATTTTAAAACAGACATTTCCAAAAGGAAAACAGATTAAGCTGTCATTTTAAAAAACAGAAAGGAATATTTTTGAAACAGGTAAAGCCGACCCTTTATGAGAAGAAAATTAGCCATTTCCGACCATTATGTGAATTGGTTTCTGTCAATTATGTAAATTGATTTGGCCATTACGTAGATCAGCTGTGGATATTATTGATTGTTTACAAAACTTTGTTGAAATAGGATATTTCTGAGTTTACCTCCATATTATTGCATCGTCCTGTTGATGAGGTCAAAACCTATGCTTGTATTTTCTTGGGATTCGACGTAAGATATGATAGTCTCTTATGGTAGTGTCATCCCCAAAGGCATAGTTATTGTACCTCTAAACCATACTAAATCAAATGGCTACCTCAAAATTTCGATCAAATATCTTTGGGAAAAAAAAGGCTGTACTAGGGGGCTAATTGTTAATCTATGATTATTGGTTTTACAAGATCATTCCTGGGTAATTAATATTAATAATAAAAAATGAATAAATACGCATCCGTGATCTTTGAATTTCACATTATTCTAGATAGGAACTTGAAACCTCTAAAACACGACTCTGATCTGTCAAATCTGATGGTGTGATTTTCATTAAATTCAGTTGAAATTTTGCCCCCCCTCCTTTTTGAATTATTGAATTATTATATAATCTTATTTCTGGTCGTCTCTGGAATAATAAGGTACTGCTCTTTTTTTATTAAAAAACTTCGTTCTTGGAAGTAGTTTTTTGAATTGATTCCTTTCTTTTTTAATTAGCATAATCTTTTCCATTAATTTATAAAAAAGTAATGTTTGAACATCTGCTTAAGAATAAAGATTTCGGCTTGCTATTTATATTTGGGACATATAATTTACTACAGAATTTTTTATTAGACGGAAAGAGGGAACATTATTCAAATGGCTTAAAAATGTACTTAATTTTCGACCTTCTATAGGGTGGAAGCCATCCTGACCTGAATCATGTTTGTAATTAAATTAAAATAAACAAGTTTTTTTACTGAAAGTAGGGAGCGACATTAAAACTTAAAACAACAGAAATTATTCAGTATAAGAAAGGGGCTGTCCCATCCTAAACGCCTCGCTCTTTACGCTAAAGTTTGACTCTGTGTCACAACTTTATTTTTTAAAACAGTAAAAAACTTTAGCTTAAAGAGCGAGGCGTTGAGGAGGATACAGACCCTTTCATATACAGAATGGTTTCTGTTCGTTTTAGGTTGTAATGTCGCTCCTTACTTTCAGTTTAAAAAAACTTGTTTATTTTTGCACGATACGACAGATACGATACGATCGAATTTTGTTCGAATCACAAACCCCTGAACTACAAATGCCGTTTAATTAGAATAGATAGCCCTTTTGAAAGTACTAAAAAATTTTAGCGTAAAGAGCGAGGCACTTACTAGGGGGTGATCCCCCTTATATACGTAATGATTTCTGTTCATTTTAAGTTTTAATATTGCTCCTTGTTGAAAAAAAAAACTTTTTTTTCATTCAATTTCTGATGGTTTTTTAAATAATGCTGAAAAATCCGGCGCCCCCCTCATAGAAGTGCCCCTTCCCTTATGAAAAAATCCTCCATGGAAAGATCCTCCCACGTAACCCCCTCCTCCGACCCCCCCTCCCCCACAAGTAAAAATCACTCCTGAAAACGTCTGTATACTTCCCAATAACCAATACCATATGTAAACAATGGGCAAAGTTCATAACTTGCAGTCCTTCCCCCGGGAACTGTGGGGGATGAAGTCATCCTCAAAGACATGTTTATTAAATTTTTGACTATGCTGAACATAATGGCCATCTCAAAATTTTGATCAGGTGACTTCGGGAAAAAAATGAGCGTTGTAGGGGGGCTAGTTGCATTCCAATTTTTTTGGTCACTTAAAAAGGGCACTAGAACTTTTAATTTAAGTTAGAATGAGTCCTCTCATGATATTCTAGGACCACTGGATCGATACGATCGCCTCTGGAAAAAAAATGCATCTGTGATCTTTCTTCTGGCAAAAAAATACAAAATTCCGAACTTTTGCAGATTCCTCTTTCAACATTTATCTGAAGTCACAAGAAGAGTGAGCAGTTTGTCCATCAAATTGTACTTTTGTAGGAGTCTACCCTACCCCCACCTAAACAATGATTCCGCCTCTCTCATTATAGCTGATACGTCATTACAGATCATTATAGCTGATACGCCATGACGTCATGACGCCATGACGTTACCATAACAATACAAAAATGATATTAATATGGTTTCATCCAAGCAAGCTACATACATGTAAGTTAAAAAAATAATACTACACAAGAAACAGAGATAACATCTTGAAAAGAGAAAAGCAAAGGGAACAGACCAGGATTATCGAGAAGTAAAAATTAAGGAAGCAAAACCACAGATCAAGGAGCGTTATCACAATGATAAAGTTTTCTTGATATTAAGGATTGAGATCATTAGATTGAGACCCACTTACTCTTGGATATTCCGAATATAATTATTGCAATTTTTATTGTTGTTATTTTTAGTTTTTTGATTAGCATTTGAATTGCATTTTGTTATTTGATTAGGAATAATACCTAATCACAGGTTCAAACGGACTATTGGATTGAAGTCCGAAATTCCGCTTTGAAATTCCTGTTGCAATTCACATTAGGATTAGAATCAAACCGCCACATTAGGATCGGGGAGGAGACAAGCACTGGGCAGGCATCTGGCCAGCTCGCACACATCAACTGGGGAGAATTCCAAGTTACTACAGTACGTTACCTTACAGTGATTTGATCCTAGATCTTTTGAATTTGAATGGATGTCGTTAAGCCACCGTACTACCGGTGACCGATAGTCAAGGTGAATTATTTTCTTTGTGATTATAATGAAGCCATAGAAAAATCGGAGAAAGATGGAACCCTGGATTATTTCTGTTGCAAATAAAACAGGCCTCATTTTGAAGGAAATTACTGCATCTAGTCGCTTTTGTAAATAATTAAAATTTTCAGGATTTATTCTAGTTTCAATTCACCAATCAAATTTTTTGTTATAACGTACTGACAAAGCTATGTATTCTTAGACCCCCCCTTATATCATTTTTTACTTTGAAAAATTGGTGGAATTTCATCCACGTAAGCGTACTCTTTTTCAATAATGTCTCAAAATGAATAATCTTTCATAATGTAGAAATTTCGGTGGCTCAGTCGCATAATTTAGTGACTTTTAGTTTTTAGGTATCCTAATGGGAGCCGTTATCGTGTTTTTAAGATAGTAAAGTTTCTTAAACCTCTCTCTAACTCCAAGGGTATAGTGTCTTCATATGGTATGTCCACTTTTTCTTAAGTACGGAAATTTGTCTATCCATCAATAAAGACAGAAATAAAATTATACTCAATAATACTAATAATAAAGATATCCTGAATAATAACAAAAAGAAAGTCAACAACATGTGTTTTTAAATTTCCGTTTTCCTTTCAACAAAGCTGTGAAAAAAGTACATAGAACAGATGGGAGGAAATTCAAAAGTTTTTCCATAGTAATTACCTTTATCTGGAATCTTATACAACATTTCCTTCCAGGAGAAAATCTTTTTCGGGGAAATATAAGCCAAACTAAATCCAAACTTCTACAAACTTTAGTTTGCCGGAGCATACTTCCGAGCTTGCTCAGGGGAAAACAACCTAACCATAAAGGTAAAATATTCAAATATGTGATTCTAGTTTCCCAGTTGTGGCTATGAAAAAGCTACACAGTATTGGGGGGGGGGGGAACTGAGAGTTCGTATTACTGACCTTTATTTTTTATAGAAAAGGAGAGGTTTCTGTAACATGCTTCAGCGGTAAAGTTTTTTTCATTATCATTGGTTTATTTTTGCAGAGTATTTTTGAAAAGACTGTCCGGTATGATCCAGGGGAGATATCCCATCTCAATTGCCTTCTTTATTGTGATTATAGCGTTCACCATTGAAGTTGTAATCAGGATATCCTGGTTGACGTACGAAAAGTTAAAACTGCTTAACTGAAAACACGAAGCAATGGCCTTTGCCTTGTGCTGGGTTTGCCCTCTGGACATTCCTTTTCCCCGTATTAGTGCCTTCAGCTATTCCCGTTCAACGTCCTTGTCTGTCCTTTTCAATAAGCGTACCAACTCCGGGCAATCGCCACAAATAAGAAGCAGGGTTTCTTAGTGACCTTAAAGTTTTGAAGGTGTTCGCTGTATTTTTGTTGTTCCTAGTTTCTGGGAACTGTATGAAGGACTCATTGCAGACTGGCTTAAGGAACAATTTCAACCTCTTTCCGACCTGAGGCAATTCGGGAACCTCAAATCCACTTCAACTTCTAATTACTTCTTCAAGTTTTGAAAGCCACTGGGAAAACTTGAAAAACATAATTCTTGCCTAATTTAATTTCCATTGATCCTTTTGCTGCAACTTCCAGTTACCTTGTTCGGGTTTTGGAAGCCACTGGAAAAACCTGAAAAACCTACTTCTTGCCTAATTGATGCTTCCCTATATATAAACTTGCGTTATATGAAGCAAATTACACTACTTTAGACGACGTTAGGGGGGGGGGAGATAATAAAAGGTAGATAATATATGAAGGTCATTACTCTTCAGTCTTACTAGAAAGATTTTTGCAAGAGACTTTGGAAATATTGAGATTTTCTTCTGTTTGATTGTTGGTATGTTTAGAATTAACTTGGACATTAAGTAATGTACTTAATACCGAATTTGAACTGGGTAAACATGCTAGGTCTATACTAAGTATAATTTATAGAAAATAGTGCGGTCAGCACTATCATACCAAGAAGCATCTCAAATCAACTGATGAATAAAATTGTATGATTAAATTTTTTTTTCTAAATTAAGACTCAGAAATATTGCTAGACAAAGGGTGCAATTCCTGCCCCTGGCCCACCAAAATATTGCCATGCCCCACCGAAGGGACCTGTACCCCATGTTGGGAACCATAGATATAAAGTATTGTTTCTATTTTGTCAATAGGTACGTTTAAAAATCTGCTGTGAAAACCTGGCCCTTGTTCTCCATAAAGTCAATCCATCGACCCCAGTTCAACCGCTTGCGGTAATATGTGTTATATCCATGCTTCTTGGTGTTTTAGTCGATATACAAAGTTCTGATAGCTCATTTGTTAGTGGGACAACCATAATAAGTTTCAACATTTGATAAGGTAGTAATGAGCAGGTATCAAAAAGTTTGTGGTAACGAACTGTAAGTAAGGAGCGATACGGCTCAATAGTAACCAAAACTCTAAAAAACAGAATTTCGATACCAAAAAAACATTAAAAGAATCAAAGTTTAACGCTGATTTCAAATATATAAGTTTATTCAAGTTTAGTCTTACCCATCAAAAGTCACGCGCCTGAGAAAATTTGCGTTATTTTCTAAAAAAATCAGGAGGAAACAACCTCTAAAAGTCATAGTACCCTAATGAAAATCACACCATCAAATTCCGCGTATCAGGGAACCCTACTATCGAGGTTTCAAGCTCCTACCTGCAAAAATGTAGAATTTTGTATTTTTGGCCAGAAGAAAGATTACGGATGAGTGTTTTTTTTTTTTTTTTTTTTTTCAGGGGTGATCGTATCGATTCAGCAGTCCTAGAATATCGTGAGAGGGCTCATTCAAACGGAAATAAAAAGTTCTAGTGCGCTTTTTAAGTGACCAAAAAAATTGGAGGGCAACAGGGCCTCCTCCTGTGCTCATTTTTTTCCTAAGTTCATACAGCCAAAACTTTGAGGTGGCCAATTTGTTCAGCATAATCAAAAACATACTAAATACGTCGTTGAAGATGACTTATTCACTCGCTGGTCCCGGGGGACGAACTGTAAGTTATGAACTGTGCCCATTGTTTAAGCTTTCATTTTAAAAAACAGAAAGGAATATTTTTGAAACAGGTAAAGCCTACCCTTTATGAGAAGAAAATCACTCATTTTCGACCATTATGTGAATTGGTTTCTGTCAATTATGTAAATTGATTTAGCCATTATGTAGATCAGCCGTGGATATTATTGATTGGTTAGAAAACTTTGTTTAAATAGGATATTTTTGAGTTAACCTCGATATTAATGTATCGTCCTGTTGATGAGGTCAAAACCTATGCTTGTATTTTCTTGGGATTCGACGCAAGATATGATAGTTTCTTATGATTGTATCTTTTTCAATGTCGATGCAGCCATAAGCTAATTTGAAGTATCTTTTGTTTATAAAGTTTTACTAGTGTCGTTGCTATTTTTGTTTCTTTATCTAATGGCTTTCCCAATGTTTTTAATTACTCAAATATGATAAACAGCTGTAAGTCCTTAATAAAGCTTTGACTTATAATTTGCAAAAGTGGCATTTGCTTGGGCAAACGAAATTTAAAATTCTATTGTTGGGTTAATTGCACACTGGTGCAGGGTTGCCAACTTTTTGGTTCATGAATGTGTCCCCGGAGCATCCAGAAATCTGTCACTTTTAGCTAAAATGTGTCCATCTTGAAATCTCAAAAACTAGAGGTGATTTTTTTCCTGTTGTATTATTGACCAAAAGACGCTTTGTAAACCTCTTTCAAAATGGCCAGTTAACATAAAAAATTAAATAAAAACTTAAAAATCCATATAAAATATTCATAAATATGACTTAGTGTGAAAGCACGAAACTCATTTAAATATGTAAATCCCTTACTTTGGAGAGAATCTTCTACGTAAGACACCTCTCGCAAAACTTGGATGCTCAAAAAAGCATTACTTTGAGGAAAAGTGACATTTTGCTTATCAAAATATATATCCAGTTGAGAGCGTTTTGTTTCATGTCATTAGTTTACAAAACATGTCTTTTTTATGACCCAAGTTTCTAAAATGTGTCAACTTTTTCGCCTTTTATGTCATTGTGTCCCGACACTTGGGAATGTGTC
This sequence comes from Artemia sp. Qi Xiang Cuo, assembly GCF_049724085.1. Taxonomy (NCBI): domain Eukaryota; kingdom Metazoa; phylum Arthropoda; class Branchiopoda; order Anostraca; family Artemiidae; genus Artemia; species Artemia sp. Qi Xiang Cuo. The sequence goes on along the minus strand of NC_142794.1, from coordinate 97,680,611 downwards.
CTTTTGACATAGAATGTGTTCAGTTGGCAACCCTGCACTGAGGTTGCTTTTTAACCAGTTTGAGTCATCATAGTTCATTTAGCTCTCTCGGTTCTCTACCAAATTCTGAATAGTCAATGAATAAGCAATAAATCGAAATTATTTTGTTCGTTCCTTATATCTGATAAATGCTCGTTCAAGTACGCAAAGGTTCCAAATTAAAAACTAAAGACTTTGGCTCTCTTGTTCCCACATAAAATGATTCATGTGGCTATTTCTTGCTCCTGCAAATATTACTCTTTTGGTCATGTCGCTTCTGGAACATAGGGTTTTATTCTTTCCTTATGCTCCTACTACACTTAACTCTTGTGGCTATCTCTCGCTACCACTAAGCGTAACTCTTGCACCTCTTTCTTGCTTCTATGTGACTCTTATGTCTCTCTCCCTCTCGCAAAACCTGATGTTTGTGGCTTTTGCTCCGACAAAGCATCTCTCTTTTAGATTTATTTTTTCTGCAAAATATATCTCTTATGGCTCTTTCTTGCTCCGACAAAATCTTACTTGTTGCTCTCTCTCGCTCCTGTCAATATCTCGTCATGGTAGCTCCTTTTCTAGTTTTCTTTCATTTTTTTTCTTTTCTTTTTTTTCAGCTTTTAGAGTGTCATTATTTAATAGACTACGTTAACCATTTGTGATAAGGTTTTCGCAACCCCATGCGAACAAACTGGCTTTATTTGTACGCACATAATTCTAGTGGAGGCCCATTGGCTAGTTGATTGACTCAAATCTCTCAATATACGCATAAAAAGATTATCAAAATGTGGAAATAGCAAAATGGTTCCGCTTACATGAATATACATTGAATAACTAATCCAAATTCTTATAGTTTCAACACCAGTTTACCTAGTAAAAAGGGCAAAGAAGGAGTGTGCTCAGCTATGTTGGTCTCAAGCGGCATGGTATTGCAACCATACCGTTTGTAGTATTACTTAGCAGTAGTAAAATATTTTAGGTTTTGTCTATGTATAAAAACTAATAGAACCGTTTAAAACAGCTTCTTTTAAATAAACATTGCTACTAACAACTCATCTCAGCACCAAGCCGCCCGAGGCCAACATAGCTACGCACGCTCCTCCTCCATCTCAATCTATCCAAAGCCTCTCTCTTTACACCCTCCCAGAAACTTCCCATTTCCCTTAAATATTTCCTTATATTATCCTCCCACCCCAACCGCAGGTGGAATGAAATGAAATGACAAGAAGTAGGTTTGAAAAGCCTGTATTAACAGTAATTTAATTTATATATTTTCCGCTAATACTATGTTTATCTATATTTTTACAGATTTAAAATTCAAAAGACATAACTGTTTTTTCAAGCTCGTATCTGAAATGACTTAAAATCCAAGTTTATTGCTCATTCGTAGAAATTTAATTCTAGAGTTCTGCAGAAGTCCGATTACGGATCCAACGACATGGATTAGCACGATCCCACTTATGGGTCCAAATAGAACTACCCATGACAGCACCGCCCATATTTGCCGAGTTGGGCTGTGTTGAACTTTCAAGCGTAATTTTTAATTTTGGCGTCATTTTTGGCGACACCATGATTTTAAGTCGTAAGTTTTTGGAGTTATGGTTTAGGTTTCTTTATTTACCAACATAAAAATAATTTTTGTTATTTACAAACGCTGCACAAATGAAAAAAACAACGTTTTCGCTTGCGTGCAACCTAAGATAATAGCCAGTTTCTTCATCTCTAATTGCAATAATAAATAAATAATAATATATAATAACATATAAAGTTATATATTTGAAATCAGCATTGAAATCTGATTCTTTTGATGTATCTACTGGTATCAAAAACCCGTTTCCTAGAGTTTTGGTTACCATTGAGCCGGGTCGCTCCTTACTTACAGTTCGTTACCACGAACTGTTTGATCTAAAAGATGTTCAGCCATTCTAATGCTCATTGGTAACGAATTTCACCCAGAAGTTCCAATAAACTGCAATATAAACCTGGGTCATGTACTGTCCTATGCTCATGGTTCATTTACACATTAGGAAAATCCATGCAGAAATCCGTCCGTATTTTTTTGAACGATGGCATAAGAAATGCTACGTTTTAAGGCAAAGTTTTCAAATAAACGCATCAGCGTGACCCTCGTCTGAAAGCTATTGAGTAATACAGAGCCAAATGATACCATTTTTCTTGGTTTTCTTATAGCCTGGGTATCATACAAGCTGGGGTAGCCTTGAATTAAAGTTATAAAATCATCAAGTTTTTGGTGATCCAAAGTCATGGTTTTATTCATTTCAAAACCTTGCCAAGTATCCGTCCTGATTTGATCAAATGGTTGCGGAAAGCAAGAGAGTTTTCCAAGCACGAAAACGGATGGAGTCTCCGCACGGAACGCTAAATCCGGACCGATTTCCGCAATGTGGAAATGAATCATCAACCACCAAATTATCACTAAACCTAGTCTCATACCATAAATATCACAGTTAGCATGATAAAGAAAAGAAGAAAAGAAAACACTTGTGACTGGATTATTTTTTCCCTGGAAATAAAAACTACAGCTTGATAATCACGTAGTTAATACTTGCCTATTATCCCTATTGTTTTGATTTTGATAATTTGTACTCCTTTGGAATTACCGTGAAAATTACTGCTCCAGGTGGGACAGCCATAATAGATATATAGCTGCATAATAGATATGTATCATTACTAGAAATCGTTTTGGCAAGAAATGCTGCAGTCTTCGTATTATTCCAACTCCTCTGGCAATCTTGGAAGAAATAACATCAGTATGATGCCTACATGACAGATTAGAATCAAGGAATGACTCTAAGTATCGCTGCCAGTTCACTTGGTGCACGAGCTTCCGAAATAGCATAAAACGAAATTTGCTATCAACAGCCGTTCCTACTTTGCAAGAGATTATAAGGAAACTCTTATTTACGTCGATGCAGAGTAAACTAAGGTTCAAAAAAAACTGTCAACTGCTATTTCTTTGTTTGCTGGTATAAGGTGAAGGAGTATCTTATTAAAGGAGTACAGTTTATTAGGAGTACAAAGGAGGAGTTAAGAGTTTAAAGTAGTTTAGGAGTTAAAGGAGTACAGTTTACATTACCTACAGTTTTTAAACCGTATTATCGTATTCTAGGCCTTGTCGATGCCCAAGAACTGAGGGAAGCATTTAAAACAATGGGAATTAGGATTGAATGCATTGAAGCCGAAAATCTGATTAAGCGGTAGGTCTATCCGTTTTTTTCTTTTTATTAGTTTCCCATTTTTTTATTATATATAGGACTGATCCTGAGGGCGAATATGGTGGCAAACTTCGAAATGGGGGGGGGGTCTTGGAATACCTCTTCACATGTTACACGACGGGTATCTAGAGTCTTTTTTCTTCAATATTGTCCATACCCAAGGTAACAAGGCCTCGGACCTCGCAGTAAATTCTGTCCACAGCCTGGAACGTTTCATTCCCCAAAATAAGTAACTAAAGTCGCTGTGATGGTTGAAATGGTCAACAATAAAGACTGTGATCCTTTTTTTCTTTTTTTTTTAATTCGTTTTTTGTCATAGAAAAGTAATATTTTAGCTGTTGGGCTTGCCTTAACAATCCTAATATCTCATGTTTTTTGTAAACTCTAACACTACCTCTACCTCCCCATAAGCTGAAAGCATTGACTTCTTAAAATCAGGTGATGTTCGTGAAAGAGGAGATTTTGGGTACCGAGAACATTGATCAAGAGGATAGCCTACCTTGTTTAGGTAGTATTATTATTAAATATGGTGGGTGCAGATAAGATGTAAGAAGTAGGATAGGTGATGTGCAGGTCTGCTTCTTGTTTTTGCAGTTGAAAAAGCTTGAAGCAATAGAAAGATAGATCTGCGAACTAGCATTAAAATTTTGGGAAGCCTTGGTAATGCCACTGTTAAAGTACAGCACTGAAATGTTGCACTTCGAAAGGCTGAGGAAGATTTGTTGAATATTTTCCAAAAGAATACCTTAAGTACTCTAATATTTTTCTCTGCTAGGATATTTCTAAGTTCTCGTTAAACTGACATAGGTATTTTCGAAGACTCCACTACCATTCTACGACGAACAAATAACAGTTCAATAGGGATAAATCCTTTATTAGACAGTGAAAACAATTATAATAGGAATGATTTATCCCTATTGAACTTTTATTTGTTCGTCATAATGATGATCACTGTGTATGGCATCGAAATATCCATGTAACTGTTTTCGCTATCTAATAAAAAGATTATCCCTATTGAACTTGTATTTGTTCGTTAAACTGACAGTATATGAAACAATAAGCTGAACAAGAATGTGATACAACCTTTCCTTCTAGTACCATAATAAAGAAAGGTATAGAATACCTGGCTAGGCTTTACGGATGAAGGTTGACAGCTTGCCAAAAATTGTATGTTTGGCCCATCCATATTGTCTAAACGAAAAGCAGGATACCCCCAAATATGGTAGGAAAGAGATAATAAGTTGGTATTTAAGGAAAATAGTAGCTTCATGGGAGCGGGCAAAGAATGAAACTTTTGTAGCTTTGTGCTGAAGATAGCTGTTAGTAGTAGCCGTAGTAAAAGTCAGATGAGTGCAATGAAATTCAGCCGCTTTTCATTCCTTTGATTCTTCATGGAAGATTTTGCCCGTTTTCCTTAGCCTTTAGTTTGTTTTGAGGCTCTGAGAATCGAGCTAGTAGAATTAACTGCTAATAAATGTGCCAATCCGCCATATCAGTTAAATATCAAATAGCAAAAGAGCTGGCGCAACTAGTCGCAACTGATCTAAATCAGCAAGGGTGAAAAATGACCATGGTTGCCAAAATCTTTAAATTTGCTTATAAAAATGCCAAAATTTGAGAGGAAATCTCAAGACAGCACACATTAATCATATACTATATATACTTAATATATTTTTTAGCGTAATTTTCAATATATAAGTTCTGTTACGAAGATTTTCAGCTGAGGATGGAAGTCCCAAGGTCTTAAGAAAATATCTTAAGTAGTAGTGATCCTACGGAGAACTAAGAAGCTGCACATCGATTAATCTGCTTTATTTTTTCTGTTTACATATATATATATATATCTATATATATATATATATATATATATATATATATATATATATATATATATATATATATATATATATATGTAATAAGCTACTGTATTCTTATGGTTATACTCCGTCAAGTTAAGGTAGAATATTATCAATATATGTTATGTATATATGTGTAAACAGGAGGAGTGGAAATCAGAAAAAGTTAATAAGATATTTATTTAAAAAGTATTTAAAAGTTAAAAAGTATTTACCCAATATACCAATTTTTTAGGTTGTCGGTATGATTACCACTTCCCTTAACAGGCAGAAGCCGCCAAGTTCTTTTAGATAGGCAATGTCCAGGCCCGTCAGTTTACCCTACATTGCTATATGGCCCTACCTAGCTCGATTGGTCGTTAAGCCGGGCCTGCCCCAACAACTTACAGATTTGAAGACACATAATTTTGATTATAATCTTAGGCCTAAAATGTATAGGAAGGAAGTGACTTACCGATCAATATCGGTAATATCCAAAATCCAAACTTATTCAGTGAACGCCAGTCCAACAAAAAATTCTTACTCTATTAAAAACCAACAGATCGAGTATTCATTTCAAATGGAATAACACGTATATACAGGGACGGTAAAGGAGAGACAGGCAGTGGCGGAATTAGAATCTTGGGGAAAATAAACAGAAATACAAAAGGATAAAATTACATCTTCATTATATTGGCGATTCTTTTTTTTTGTTTTCTTCCCTTACACCACAACCTATTCTACAAGTGATTTTTACAACCTATTCTACAACCAACTTGGCCCATTTTTAAGCTCCAGCCTTAAGATCGACACAGAGGCCTAAAAACATATGTTTGGACTTTTTATCCAGAATATATCTGTCGATTTTTTTTTCATATTTGAATTAACTATTTTTTCTATAAAGAACGGAGGAGGGTGGACCTGGATGAAATAAAAAACCTTTGATGTGTTTAGTTCCTTCGCTACCCTTAAAACTAGAAAAAAAATGTTTAAGGCTCCTTTTACCACAATTCTCAAACAGAATTGAAGTAGCAAGTATGGCCAGATTGTAACCCTTTTCGATGTAATTTTCAAATTAAGTGTAGGTAGCTGGGATACGCCAGATTTAGTCCTTGTCACCACAATCTAGAAATGTAGCGCTGGTAGCAGGAGTGTGCGTACTAACTCGAACAATTAGTATCAGTTCCTCCATTTCATATGAATTGTAATGGAATGGGAGCCGACTTTCTCACACGGAGCTGATTTTGATTTATGTTTATTTGACTTCAGTTAATTCATCAATAATGCCTATGCCACATTATAGTCACACTTGTCGATAAAGTCAAAACTACGCACGACGACAGTGCCAGTTACGTTCGCCTTTCGTAATTTCCCGAGTTGAACATTGTTCAACTTTCAAGCATAAATTTCTTGACTGACGAATCAGAGTCAACGTTTAAGGCCTACTTTTTGAAATTAGAAAAGATGGAAACTTAGAACAGCAGTTTCTTCCTGTGAGAGGAATTTGACAAAAGTTAAGTAAGACTTAGCATTAGTAGAGGTTATTGAAACAGCAAGTCAGCAATATCTTGGGAGCGGCTATGAGGAAGGAGTTGAAGCTTCCAGGTACTGTTGGAGAGAAGAAGAACTGAGAGCAAAAGGAATTCAAATTTAGTGATGGGGCCAAAGAAAGGGGATGACAAATTCTGTCTCAAATTCCAGATAACGATAATGTTTTTACACTTTCGGACTTATAGTTTATGCACGGTAGAGAGATGAATAAAAAAAACACAACTTTCCAGGTTTTCGAAATGGCGTATATGCAATATCTTGGGAATAGCTTGGGGCATGAAGTTGAAACTTTTAGGTACTTTTGGACAACAGGAATGGGGGAGGGCAATACAAATTAATTAGTGTTGAGGGAGAGGGATGTGGCTAAACAGTTTTGGTTTCCTAACAAGGTAAAGTGACCGGTTTTGCGCTCTAAAATCCTATGGAACTTTTGATTTACACATGGCTAAGAAGTAATATACATCAAAAGACACCATGGGCCGACAGGTAATCGAAGTGGCGTATCTACAATTTCTTGGGAATGCCTTAGGGTATGAATTTGAAACTTCCAAGGAAGGATTGAAGGGGAGGGGTTAAGCAAAGGTTAGATTATGAAGTGGAGACATATTAGAGCTTACTTTTCTTTTCTTTCAAAAATGTTCTTTTTTATTTAATTAATCCCCATTGAAGAATCCAAGCAGAAAAACAAATTATTAAGCTAATTTTGAAACGCATATGTAATCTGTATTGTACACTATCTAGGGCGAGGGGGCGCTGACTTCTCGCAACTGGGTTTATATTTCGCAACGACACGTGTGCCGCACAGTTACGCTACGCTTGGAACGTGCCACCTAGTTTACTTTATTTCTGAGAGATATAACCCTCTCTCCTATGGGGTTTTAAAACCTACACCGAATATTCTCACGGTTCAAGAATATGGGGACCTCATGATGTATTGAAAGCTCTTCAATTGAACTGACTGTCAAACATAATTATACATCTTCTTTTGTTCTTAACAGCAGTAATTTGACTCTGCCCAAGAGCCATGACACAAATTCCCTGACAAAACATCTTTATTAGCCCTTCCTTTTTTTCTTTTAAGCAGTAAATCATTTCTATCAGAGGATCCCTGACGGATATTTTCTCTCAGGTTAAATTTATGGTCCAGAAAGTAAAATAGACTATCAAGGCTGTACCCAGGATTTCAATTCGGTGGGGGGGGGGCACAAAAAACTGCAAAATGCAACAAAATTTTCGTATGTATTTTATTACGGTGATTATCGGCTACGAGCATCTACCTGCTGATCCGTTTAAGTTCTTGCCAAGACGATGCTATAACTGTCACAAAATCGGTCACCTCGCTTCCCACTATACGGCTGAACCTTTATGCTTCAGGTGTGCCTCAAGGGAACATTTTTCTACTCGAGATGAACCAAGCAGACAGCCGACATTCTCCGTTGAATACAAAATTGGCAGTCACACGTGTTACGATGTAAAATGTCCCTCAAATAGTAATCCACAAAAGAAATGACATCTGAAGCTTATGCAGTTAAATGTTTATCGTGGAACATTAATGGCTCGTTCACGAATAAAATTCCGATCTTAGATGTTGTTTTTGAGCAAAATGAAGTTGTCTTTTTACAAGAACATTTCGTCACAAGCTGCAGTAAGAGTATTCTTATTTTTAATAGTTCAGTATCAGTCTATTCTGCCTCAGCAAAGCAGCCAATTTGAAAAGGGCAACCTACCGGTGGCATTGCCACTTTTGTTCGTTCGACTCTAAGATCTAGTGTATTTGAAGTCAATGATAATTTTCTGGCGATTCGTGTTGAGTGCTATGTTTTCATTAATGTGTGTTTTCCTAAAAATTACCATGATGAGTGTTCGGAGCGTGCTTTTTACTTTTTCTAGTGATAAATTCGGCCAGTGTATTAACCGTATTAGATCCTTAAGCCTTGAATGCATACTAGTTGGTGACTTCAATTGCGACTTGAATGAACCGCTGTTATCTAGGTCTTTACGTTCTACGTTGTTGCTTAGTATTTTTGGAGACCAGTTTGACCTCAAGTGCAAAGATTTAAATTTTACACATGTACACACCTCAATGTCCACATCAGATCTTGATCACGTTGTTGCGTCCCCAAATCTCAGGATTTCGCCTGTCAAGGTTGTGCTTGATTTTCAGCTGTCTGATCACTTACCAATACAGTTCTCAGCCGAGATTCTTTGCCACAGCTCAGATACACAAACGCAAACTACTTCGAAAATACCTCCTATGTCTCGCCGTGATTGGCGTAAAATTTAATCTGTTTTATTTCAAGAAGAAGCCGCCAGAGATCTTAGTAAGATCCGTGTCTCTTTCCATCTTCTCTGTGGATTAACTGCTCTTTTAAAGGAGGAAACACAACTACACAACTATCAGTCGACTTATATTGCGCAGAAATTGGCCATACCCTTCGCTGTGCTGAAAAAGCTGCCGTCCCTCTAAGTAGACCCCGTCAACCTACCCTTTCAGGCTGGTCTGAAAATCCAGAGTTAGTGGATACACATTGCAAGTCTGAATTTTTGCTTCAACTCTGGGTTTCTTGTGGACGACCCCGTTTGGGGGTAGTAAATTCAATCCGCCTGCTCACAAAAAGAAAATTCGCAAAGGAGCTAAAAGCTCACAGAAAAAAGATGATTGATATCGAATCTACACGGGCCAAAATTAATCCTTCTCTTCTTTGGCAGTTTCTTTCCTCTAAAAGCGATGAGTCTTTATCCACAGCTGCTATCCCTGATTCTGGATTGTACGCATATTATGGGTCAGAATTTTTGCTTCCTGACCCAGCCCTCAACGAAAGATACGAAACTGAGTTGAACAACTTCTTAGATAGTTGTCCTCGAAGTGATTATCTTGTAACGGAGGGAGCTGTATGTAGGGCCATCTCTCACCTAAAACCTAAACAATCTTTTCGGATTGACGGGATCAGTGCACTCCATCTAAAAAGTGGTGGGCCCGCTCTCATTAGTCATGTAACCCTCCTAATGCAGATTATCCTCATTCATGGTATTGTCCCAACCACTTTCTCAATTGGAGATCTTACGCCAGTTCCTAAAAAAGGAAAAGTTACCATGCAATGCTCCTCTTTCCGTCCAATCACGGTTGCTACCACTTTCTGCAAGTTATTTGAACTTTTATTCGTAGATGAGTTTGAAAAACTGTGTTGTAGTCCACCAAGACAATTTGGTTTCTAACGCGGCACTAGTTGTGCGGAAGTACTCTATGTCGTTGCATATGCACTCCTAGATGCAAACAAATCACGAAAAAGTCTAGCAATCGGGGGCTTGGACCTACAGAGAGTGTTTGGTTCATTGATTCATGCACGTATGTTGCTAAATTCAGCTAAAAGAGGAGTGAGCTCAAATATCCTCCGGGCTTTCCGTGATATTTATTCTCACCTTCGCGTGCGACTTAAGCTCCCTCCCGATAAAGGCCTTCCGCTAGCCCCACGGTCAGCTTTGATACCAGTCCGTAAAGGTGCCCGACAGGGAGCAGTTTTATCCCCCAATTTCTTCAATAACTACATTATTGAACCTCAAGACAGCTGTCCTTCATCATGCATTCTCAGTTCCATTGACATCTCCCTAGTATGCTATGCCGATGACACGCTGAATCTCAGTCGGACGTTTAACCGCCTTTCAGAAATATTCTCATGTCTGCAGTCCAACTACGATAAAGTCGGTCTGAGATTTAACTCCCGAAAGTCGGAAGCTTTGCTTTATAATTGGAAGAATGACCCTCCTACTAATATCACACTAGGTGATTGCTCAGTAAAACCAGTTGATAAAATAGTATATCTGGGGCTTCCAATAGGTTCCTCATTGCAGCATACCCGTTCCCTCCTGATCTCACATCTTGAACGGCGAATATCCAGCTCCTATGCTTTGATTGTTAAATCCACTCTGAGATTTAACCGTCCACTACTGGCAAGTATTTACAACGCTACCGCTCTGCCACATATATTATATGTGACCCCTTTCTGGAATTTATTGGAAAACCGTGAAAAGTCTAAAATCCGCTCTATATTTTTCCGTTTTGCAAAGTACGGTACCTACTAAAATTGCAACCTTGGAGAAAAAATAGTTTTCTGATTCGGCGCTATAACCTAGCGGACCCAAATCTAGCTGTTGAGACACTTATTAGCCGGCAAAAAACAAAACCAGCAATTCTAAAGCACAAGTGGGCAAGTTTGCTTGTTTAATTTTCCCTTTTGTTTCCCTTTTTTATTTTTTTTTTTTTTTTTATTTATTTATTTTTCTCCTTTCAAAAGTTGTTGTCTTTGTTGCTATTTTCGAAGAAGTTGTTGTTTCTGTTGTAATCTTTGAGTATGCTATCTTTCAGTTTCCACTTTTCGTACTTTTTTTTATACTATTTAAGAAGTTGTTGCTTTTGTTGTTATTATTATCGTTTTGTTTCCTCTTTTCGTATTTTTGTATACTCTGTCATTGTACATTTATTGTATACGACGGGTTTTCAATATATATTATATTATTACTTTTTTACGAGCCGAACAAAAATCTTTGGGAGGGAGGGGCTCAAACCGGTTACCCCCTTCCCTAGTTACGACCATGTACACAACAATTACTTTTTTTTACGAAAATCTTACTTACTACCAACTTGTTGTGGGAACTCCTAAAAACTCTGATTCGTTTTATTGAATTTATAGTAGTTGTTTAGTACTTGATGTGTATTAATATTTTAAATGTTGTTTTTCGTATCGATATAGACATTTGGTATTCAACAGGGGGTATAGACATTTTGTTATTCAGTTCGGCTAATATATCGATGTTGATACGTCAATATTGCCCATCCTTCGTTGTATTTTTACTATTAAATTTTGTTATTATTTTATTATTAAAAACAAGGACCAGACTTGACCTTCCAAAGTTCAATCCTGTTCTGTACGATTTGTTTCATTTATAGGAAATGCGTTATGCCATTTGTTTAGTTAGTTATGGTTAAGTCAGGCCTATGTAACATGCGGCCTGCAGGCCTAATGTGTTAAATTTTTCAAACATTTAGCCTTTTGAAGTATTTTATATCTTGAACATTTGGCATTGGTTAATGGCAGCAACATTATAAAGGTCAACCTAATTACTGTGGGAATAATCCACAGTATTTACTGATAGAATAAATTTTAATTATACTTTTAAAATTTATTAATATATTTAAAGTTTGACCTAAATCTATTGGCTAAGTAGCTTGTTTCTTGGAGAGCTCCAAAATAGGTAAAATAGCAGAACCACTCAATCCACCCCCAGAACAGAGGATGGGAAAAAAGACTTGCACACTCGCACTAAAGACAAGGTTAATATTTCAATGCTTTCAAGAGATGTTTTGTTAAATTTTTAAAGTTCATTATATTCCTAAGACATTTACGTAGTTTCTTTGTCTAATATCGGTATATCACCGACTTATATTACCGGTATATTACCGGTAATAACGGTATATAACTCGGTATATTACCGGTAATATCGTATATCGCCGGTATTTCTTTGTCGGTATATCGCTAGTGTTAGTCATGACCTCCTATTCATTTTACATGTAAAATGTAAAATTTTATTTTAAAGGGCGACAAAAACTTAAAGGGTATAAGCTACGAATCTCGCCTTGCGAGTTCAGGTGACTTGTTGGCTATAAGTTTTCAATCTTAAATCTATATCATCGACCCACACCTGACTCCAGTGGGCTTTCCGAATAGGCAAAACTCAGTGTGTTTGAAAAAATCTCACTCACCGGCTTGCCTACAAGTCCGGTGGACATTGTCAGTCATGAGTCTACCTAAGAATCTTGGTTGCCCCGTTGCAATTCTGCTGAGCTTTCCCAATAGGCAAAACTCAGAGTGTTTGAAAATATCTATGTCCCCTACTCTGCTTACAAGTCCAGTGGACATTGTCTGTCATGATTAAACCCACAAATTTCGGTCATCTCAACTGCAATTCTAGTGGGCTTTCTCAGTAGGCAAAACTCATGTTGAAAAATAAAATAACTCGTAGGCTACGAAAACTTGAGTTTCATAAATCACCTATACCAGTTGGCGTGAACCAAGCACAGCAAAATTGTGTCACCAAGCATGATCGCACTGTTCCTTTGTGGGGACTGTTCGCCACGTGGCGGAGATTTGCCATGAGTGGCGGAACTGTGTGAAACATTCGGCGCTCAAGATGAACACCAGGTTGTGTAAAGTGATTCCATGCAATGGATATTGTGCAAGCGCTACTAACGTCTTGATACTTGAAGGTCTAAGAATATAATGAGAAAACATAACAAATACAATATACATTTAATTGTTCAATGCTGACAAAGGATAAAGAAAGAAAAAACATAGAAAATATACAGTAGAATCATCAACAAAATAAAAATTGGTAGAAAAAAAGAAGATATAAATTAATGAAAAAGGAAAGAAATAAATCAAAATTAAGAAACCAAAGAAAAACAGAGATAACCTGTTAAACGTTAGGTCATGAAGAAAAAATAATATAAACTCAAATAATTTTAATCAAGAACGAGGAGTATAAAATCAAGATAGATTCCTACATATATTTTTATAAGATAAAGCAGAGATAATTAGTAATTGGGATAGCGTTTTAAGGTAAAATAGACTGAAAAACGAGGGATTTTTGTGTGGCTGTTACTTTTAAGTAAAATAAACTGCCGAGACGAATAACGTAAGGATAGAGAATATTCCCTTGATGAACAGAGGGTGAACTGAACCCGATGGTTGAGTTTCCTGGTATATTGAGTAAGCTAAATTTAGGGTTTTTTTTCTGGCAATTATGTACTCGAGAGATAATAAGCCTGTATCTGTATGTATATCAGCCGAAAGCTAAACTCTAGGAAAGCGAGAGGTGACTTTAACTACTCAGCTATTTGAAGACTGAAGAAAGTGAAAGAGTCTACTATTGTTTTTACACCAGACAACGTCGGCAGTAGTTTTGGCAGAACAGGTGCCTGTTTTTACTCTGGCACCGGACAACAGCATGCCATGTATTGAAAGACAAAAGCGTAATAAAGGGAAACCATCATGAAAGGCAAGGATTCATGCAATCCAACATATCTGACAGCCTAAGGACAATGAAGCAAATTTAGGTTGCACAGATTTAAAGAACAAGACTTAATATCATACAAATAATAATCCTAGAAACTTAGAAACTTTGATGTTTTCAATTTAATTAAATTTTTCTAGGATAGACAAAGAAGGAACACTCGAAATTACATTTTCAGAATGGAGAGATTTCTTTATGTTCAACACAAGTTCAAATATATCAGAGATTCTAAAATTCTGGCGTCATGCCACGGTAAGTTCGGTTTTTTAGTAGATTTGTAATTTAATTTTTAAACCAATAATTTTCATTATTCCATAAGCGATGCATTACGTCTCCCATGTAATGCGTTGTAATTTCTTGTATTTGCCTATGTCAGGGTTATAATGAATTTAATAAGTAGGCATATTGCACTTCATCTTAATTGAAAAATTGAACAATTTTCATTTTCTTTTATTATCAAAAATGTGCCTTTTGCCGCTTCAAAACCCTCAACTCTTCCTGTCAACCTTTTAGCAAAAAGACAGGCATTTTGCATTTTCAAATTATTAAGGTGATGAAGTGATACCGTTGCCCTATTGACAGTTTTTCAGAGGATAAGTAAGGGGGCTTTTTAATGGATCGTCATTTTCTAATGGGTGACTCAGGTGGAATACGAACAGGAGGTGGAACCTCCCTGAACCTACTGAAAAACCACAATAAGTAAATAAAAGAATCACAATAACTAGAGACAAACCACACACAAGATAAAAAAAACTACCGTATTTCTCTAGTAATTTTGAACTTTGGTAAAATATATTCATTTTGAAAAATTACATAAAAACTATTTTTTTAGTTTTTATGGAGGAAGTCAATTTTCTCCTGAATTTGGTGAAAGACCAAATAGTATGTGCTTTTTTGGTGTAATTAGTAATCTTAGGTTTGAGCGCTTTTGAAATGTTCCTTTGGGAGGTAAGAACACGGTTTTACGCGTTCGACGACAGTATGCTATGGTATGTATGTTAAAGTCTCCTTTTCTTTATTGTAGACTCTACAGTTTCTATTGATTAATTATGTCCGAACCAGACCTTTTTGTTTCCCTTGAGGCTGTGCTTTTTTGTGGTAAAACGTAAATATGTCCTCCCTTTTTAAGGGTTTAAGGCAGCCATTCTTTAATTTTGCGCTTATAGTGGGGTTAGTTGTTCCTGACGAGTTAGAAGAACATTTTTTAGCTGAGAACCTGACATTGATTGAGATGCCAACTTATCCACAGTTTTATTCCCTCATTACCCCTATATGGCTTAGAACATGCTGAAAGATGATTTCTTTGACGTGTATTTGTAGCTCTAGAATTAACTATCATAGGTGTACAGGGTCAGCCTTGGTGATCTTCCTGTGAATATCATTTGCAGTTTCTTAAGTTAAGCGAGAGTCAATGAAAACAGCCGCATTCTAGTTGGCTTGTCTTATCTTTTGGTGTTGTTTTGAGGCCAATAAAACCGATCCCACTTCATCTGTGAGGATTAAAGATGAGTTCCTCTGTTTCATCTGTATGTGTATTTCCTTTCATGTGACGGTTGCGTCTGTTTCTGCCATGTCTTCTTAACGCGATCCATCTCTGTAGGTTCTTGTGATTAGTGATTCTTGCGCCTGTTACCTTTCCTTTCTGTAAACATTTTCACTATTTGGTTTAGGTTCTTTTTTCCAAGACCACACTGCCTTTCTATGACGAACAAATAACAGTTGCATTTGAAGTTTTATTTAATATTAAATCGAATTAAAAAAAAAGAATTTTGACATGAAATACAGCCTTGTTTTGTGAATGAATCCTACTCAATTCAAGATAAACTTTACAATTGGTAAGTAAAACAATGAATTATCAAGATTTAGGCAATATCACAATTTTTTCAGTATTTCTACGTTGAACCGTGAAAATAAATAAGTGTAACTAATTTGTTAAATTTGACAACGATTTTCTTTCTTAAGCATTCAAAAATTAATGATTTGTTGATTTCTAAAGACCCCTACACCTTCAAAGGAAAGCTACTCCTTTTCATGCTGTTTGTTGCCATACGGCTTTTGCTTATTGTTCTTCTGTCTTCTTTATTCGAAATTGAGGCTCCGATTATTCCATATGGCTGGGTAAATTTCTATGCTTTCGATTCAATTTTTGCTGTTCTTGATGCTTCAATCAAGAATCCCACGCCAGTTTATCAGCAGTGTTAACACACTTTCTTTGTAAATTCTTAACATGTCGCAGTTGATGATCCTAATATCTCCCTTTGCTGTTCAAGGGGCTTATTTGTTCAGAATACGCCCAGGTTCTCTTGCTTTGTCTGGCCCTGCTCACTATTGGTCGTCTCTAGGGAAGGAATTATTCCGTCACTGTGCATTAATACTACTTCCATTTTCGGGGACTTTGTCTTTTGACCCTCAGCATCTTTTAGTGGCTCTTGTATAACGTCTTTCAACAGCAGTTCCAGTTTGTTGTTTCTATGATCTAATACTGCTTCTTATAACAGCCCACCGCAAGGTCAAGTCACCTGAAACAAACACGGCTGTGCACCTTTCCCTGTCTGTAGTCTGTCGGAGCATTGCTTCCCTCCACGATCTTCAATTTTCTTTAAACCCTTTCTTATAATCCCCTTTTACTCCATTCAGAGATGACCTGCATCTCGTTTGACCTCATATAAATGGCCAAGAAATTCAATCTTTATCAATTAGTCATCCTCATTCCGTGAGACGTGGCGTAGCCATTTTAACCCTTCTTCCATTTAAAAAATAATAATCTGTGATGATCTTCATATATGTTTCTTGTGATAAGTTTGACTTGCTTAAAAAAAAAGAAAAGAAAGAAAAAAAAACTTCCAAAAAGAAGTTTTTCAAAGAAAATGAGTTACTTTAAACAAAAAGTGAAATAAAATTTCATTAATGAAAAAAAAAAAATGAGGCCCATCACGAGCAGAAATGTTTAGCAAATAAGAAAGTCATGTTTAAAATGAACGGAAATTAGTTCAAGCGCAAGGAGCTGAGTGTATTTTTTTGTTTTGTTTTTTTTCTCATTCGAGCGGTATGTTTTATTTGTCATAACAACAAGAAAATTTTTCAGGACATCAACAGTCCTCGATTCAAGGGAAAATCAAAGATAATTTCTCATATTATTTTGCGGATTACTATGGAACACTTGAGGACAGGGGCATCGTATGGGGGGGGCAGTTGCGCCCCCAATAATTTGGAGAAAAATTATTATATAGCACATGCCCCTTGACTATCCGGATATGAATCCCTCTTGCCCAACCATCCCCCCCCCCCCGACCCCAAAAAAAATTCTTGAGCTACGCCCCTGCTTGCTTGAGGAAGTAGCGTGATTATTACCCTGCGCATGCGCAATTGAACTTTCTTTCCCTGGGTTGTAAATCAACAAGCTTTTGTTTAACAATAATGAAAAGAAGCTTTAATTCAATCTCTTCTCCAATTATGTTTACCCTTAATGAAACTTGGAACAAGAAAAGTCCAATTACAAACTAGAGAATTTCAATAAAACGCAATGGAGCAAAAAGGAATGTTGCTTGTATCTGTTTTCCCAATGGGATGCTGAAAATCATAATGCGAAGTTAATTAGGCTCCAAAATGTGTGAAGTGAATTATGATCTGGGGTTCTATAGAATCTTTTAAGGGGCTTGCACTCAGTCCCCCTCAAAAAGTACTTCTAGTGAGAATCGGGCCCCTTGCATCTGTTAACAAATTGACCCAAGATAAAATTTTAGTTCGAAAATTTTAAAATTTGGCTTTTACTTAAGAAAAAGAAGGGAACAAGAATAATTAATGAGTTGCCGAATAGGCTAATATAAGATACCAAACTTATGTTTTATTGATATATTATCTCTGGCTGCTGTTTTTGTAGAAATTGTAAAAAGCACTGCGAATGAACCTAGTACTTATTAAAGTAAAATAAAGTTTGAAAATAAAGTTAAATATACAGAAAAAAGGCTTTTTCACCTATCTGGAGAGTTGTTCTTTTACTGATTTATGATCAAAATTAGCGTTCACTCTTTTTAAATTTCCACTTGTAAGGCTTTCAAGATGTTCATGTATTAGGGCATTCGACCTTGGCTCCAGCTCTCCCTAAAATCTCATGACTCTTACTCATATTTTCGCATAAATTCCATGTTTGTTTGTTGCCGTTTTTAATGTTTTGTCGATTTTAGGTTATAACTGATCTGTTTGGGTTTCTGTTATGGGTGTAGCCGAAATTTTGGGCAGGGGAGCGAGCAATTTTACAGACTGGCTGGTCGTTTTTTATGACTGATTCGAGTGCAATTTCAATTAAAATTGGTTCATTTTTCCGACTGAGATCTTCTTTTCGGTGATTTGGCGTCATTTATTTCCATTCGTCATTTACCACAATAAAACGAAATTGAGCCATAATAGCGACGCTCTGTGCCACTATTTTATTGACTCAATTTTTTTTACAGACAGGATGAAAACATTAGGGGGGGGGGGGGTTATCCACCTTTACATGATTGCCGTTTATGTATGCATCGTCTTCGGACCTGATTTAATATTTAAAAAAAAAAATCATGATCACTAAAAGTTAATAACCAAGAATAAACGATCATTTTTTATAGGATCAATTTGTTTTGTGAGGAAGAATTAGCGACAGTACCAAAAGGATTAAAAAATAATAAGGCTTCAGATGCTAATAGTGTGGTAAATGAGTTTTTTAAATATGGCGGCTCTGAGGTTAGAAATAAGTTACTGAAGATTAGGCCTATGAAAAGGATTTTTGAAAAAGGGGAAGTACCTGTCGATTTTTAGGAAAACCTTCATTAAACCACTGTACAAGAAATGTGATAAGAGTGAGTGTTGTAATTATCGAGGCATTAGTCTGGTCTCTGTAGGTAGCGAATTACTTAGTAATATGATACTTTTTAGACTGAGAGATGCTGTAGACAAAGTTTTAAGAGAAGAACAGTGCGGTTTTAGGAAAGGTAGAGGATGTTTCGACCAAAATTTCACTCTTAGGTTAATAATTGAGAAGTGCCTGAATTATCAAACGCCTTCGGTCCTCAGTTTTATAGATTATGAGCAAGAGTTCAATTTTATTGATAGACGAGCTTTAGCAAAGGTCTTATCCTTGTATGGTATGCCAGACAAATACATTAAAGTGATTAGTGCTATGTATGAGATTAACACTGCTCCGATTAAGGTAGGAAATGAGGTTAGCAGCTGGTTTTGTATTAAATCAGGAGTTAAGCAGAATTGTGTTCTATCCCCCTTTATGTGGATCATTTTGATGGGTTTTTTCTTACGAAGCATAGGAAAGGCAATGGGAGACCCCCGAATCAGATGGGAAGGGAAAACTCTCCTGGACTTAAATTATGCTGATGATTTAAGCGTCCTATATGAAGGTGTGACCAAAATGAATGAACTTATAGAGATTTTGCGAGTTCAACGTGCTAGAATAGGCTTGAAAATAAATGTTAAGAAGACTAAGTCACTGAAGCTAGGTTGTCTGTATTCTGTCTACCCCGCGCTTGCATTTTTGGTCTTAAAGAATTCAAATATGTCCGTGTAGTTCGTGCATATTCAGTTAAAACGACTTTTTTTGTTTCGCTTTAATATACATCTAAAATTTAAGATAGTGTTGGACCCATTAATTAGTCTTAGGCGGATTTGCTAAAACGATGGCGCATAAAAAAGGTAAGCATGTGAATGTAACCGTGTATGTTACACATAAAATAATTCTGCAACAAAAAGGGAACTGTCACGGCGCAACCCATATGATAGGCTTATTTCAAAGATGTTTCTAAGAGTAAAGAGAGATAAGGGAAAACCCAATCCTTCCTTTTCTAGATGTATATGAAAGTGTGTTGAGAGTTCGAATATTTGGGCCTAAAAACATCATTTTGAGGTTACAGACACCTCACTGGTGCGTTTTTATTATTCTAGAATTGAATCGCCCTCTACATCACATAGAGATTCTATGAACAGGCCCTACCCAGAAGGATCTATAATTTTTGGGGGAGGGGCAGACATGTTGAAAAAAATCTGAAAAATAAACGGAAATAGGCCTACCCTATTTCATGTAAGAGAAATAATACAGGTATCAGCTGATGCTGGTATGCGGTTAAAGCGGTATACCAGGTCTCTGAAAATCTGATTCAAAATGTATATGAAGTAGTAATTTTGTTATTATGGTGTTATGTTAGGAAGCGGCCATGCATAACATGTTAGCTAAGTAAAACACAATATCTGAACTTTATGACAACTGTTTCTGAAGGCAGTGAACACTAAAATAAAATCTAAGCGGACGTTTTGGTTAATTGACCAATAGCTGTCCTCGGCAAAATGTCCTCGGCAAAAACTCACGATGGATAAAGCCAAAAAGACACTTAACCCTATAGACAAGAATTCCATAAAACAAGATAAATGCTCTAATGCAATAAGTCTGACAAAATTTAAAGTTTCGACACTGTTAAATAAAGCAATATAAAATAAATAATAGCCGATTAAAGCAGTCTTCTACTTTGGAGATACGCAAGCTAGCTGTCACAAAAGCAAGCAATTAAATAAGAAACCACTTAAAATTTTAATAAAGAGATTGTGAATTTTTTAATTTTGATTTCTACCTTTTTTATTTAGCTTTTTTTAGCTTTATTTTGATTGGTTTATTTGTCAGAGCTTCTTCCTCTTTTCCGCTGAGGACGGCTATCGGTTATATAGCCGAACTCGTCTAAGTATTATTTGAATTACTTTTTATTAGAAAATCTCCATTTCAAATAACTTCTCGTTTTTCGTATAGAGGATAGGCAGTGTGATCTTCGTCGTTATTTACGTCAAAAATAACATAGGGAATTAATGCAACTATTGCACTGCATATAATTGACGTTAATCTCAAAATCCGTTTATAGAAAGTGATGATTGTAACCTGCTATTCCCTGGATGTTGTCTACGTTAGTCCTTGCAAATTTATAAAGCTGGCCCTTTTTTATGGCTATCGAAGTCTATCAAGGAGGCACACTTGTGCCTCTATAAAGAGGCGACCCACCACAATGTTAAGCGATTTTAGGTCCTAGAGGTCGCAGAGAGACGGCGGTAATTGCATTTTGTAGCCCAAGCTCAAATTAAGAAACTTGCAAAATTTCATTCTCCTTCGACTGTATCTTCATGGTGTACACTGGGCCGGGAGTTTCGGCCCGCCCACAACAGCCCCCCTTTAGAGTTGTCTGATTGGACTGAAATTAAGTAGTTGGGATTTCTTCTGGCTCAGGCGCTTATCCACAAAATTTCAGCTCAATCCGATCAATCCAACCAAGAGGCTGTGCCCTCCTCAACGCCTCGCTCTTTACGCTAAAGTTTTTATTGTTTAAAAAAAGAGTTGTGAGAAAGTCAAACTTTAGCGTAAAGAGCGAGGCGTTGAGGAGGGCACAGCCTCTTTCATATACGGAATAATTTCTGTTCGTTTTAAGATTTAATGTCGCTCCTTACTTTCAGTTTAAATTTTTTTTTTTTTATTTAAAGGCTGCGAAAGCGGGGTTTGGGGGCGGCAGCCCCCCAACTGTGCCTCCTAATCCCTGTACGTTTTAAGGTTCGACCTTGTAACTCAGCCTCTTTAACTCTTTAGAAAACGTAGTTTTTTTCAAATAATATAGAAAGCGACAACTTTAGCCAGTTATTCCCATCCGTGTAAATTCTTGCATATTTTTAGCCCTTTTTTATGGCTATCTAAGTCTGTATAAAAAGCAATAACTTTAGCCGTTATTCCCATCCACAGTGTATAATCCGCCTTAATTTTTGCATATTTTGAAAAGCTGGCCCTTTTTATGCCTATCTAAGTCTGTATAAAAAAGCAATAACTGTAGCCAGTTATTCCCATCCGCAGTATATTATCCGTGTTAATCCTTGCAGATTTTTAAAGGCTGGCCTTTTTTTAGTTTGTTTATGGGAAACAACGATTGCAACCGGCTATTCCCGTCAGCAAGATGTTATCGTTGGTAATCCTCGCAGGTTTTGAAAGGCTGGACTTTTTTATTATTGAAATTACTGTAGGAAATCCCATTAACGAGTGTGTTTTAGATGCTAATATCGTCTATTCACCTAATCTCTGATAAGAAATGTAGGAATCTAAGTTTTTTGTTTTTTTTTAATTTGTTTGCATTCAAGTTTGGTTGCCACGAATCTGTGACATACTTGTTGTTGAGTGAATGGATCCTGAGGATTGTAAGAGTGCCGGCAATGTATGTTTACTAATTAGAATAAAAACAAGTTGCTTTTCTGGTGGAAGTAAAGATCGATGTTGAAACTTAAAATGAACATGAATAATTACTTTCAGTTCTTGTAACATATATATAAAAAAATTGTTTTAAATAAACTGGCTTGCGATGTTAAACTATATTTGTAGAATTCTGAAAAAATCAGCACTTTAGTAAAAACAGAGCTTGTTTGAATTTGTAGGGAATTAAAATTGTATAGAAAATATACAATTTTATATTTTCTTTGTAATATGTATCTAAACATATAGCTTAAAAACATTGTATATATATATATATATATATATATATATATATATATATATATATATATATATATATGTGTGTGTGTGTATATATATTTACCTATATTTGTAGAATTTGGAAAAAATCAGCACTTTAGTAAAAACAGAGCTTGTTTGAATTTGTAGGGAATTAAAAATGTATAGAAAATATACAATTTTAATTTTATATTTATATATATATATATTTTATATTTTTCCATTATATATATATATATATATATATATATATATATATATATATATATATATATATATATATATATATATATATATATACACCTATATTTATAGAATTTGGAAAAAAATCAGCACTTTAGTAAAACAGAGCTTGTTTGAATTTGTAGGAAATTTAAAATTGTATAGAAAAATATATTTATTTCGTTGCCGATGAAGGACTTTAGAGAGCCTTACATTTTTTTTTTTTTTTTTTTTTTTTTTTTTTTTTTTTTTTTTGTATCGAAAAGCTATTTAACGATTTTGCTGCTCCTAACCCTGTTTTGTTCCATCGTTTATGTGTTTTCAGCAAAACGCTAGTTTTTTAGAATTCTACAAATATAGGGAAATATCATTAGGCAGTTCATTCTAGACAGTTTTTCAGATATATGTGCGTAGCAAAAATTATTGTTCACTTTAAGTTCAGGTTCACTCTATTTTCATCAGATTTTTTATTGTTAATTGTTGATTGTTTTTAGGTTTTAAAAGCAAATAGGCATACACAACAGATGTGACGAAAATATCTTCCCAACTTAGGCCAAGAAACTATTAGAAAAAACATTAGTTTGTTTTAAATAAGGCATTAAACATAGGTTTTGCTTCGCTTCCCTCTTCAGCAATCTCTTCAAGCCAAGAAACTATTAGAAGAAACATTAGTTTGTGTTAAATAAGGCATTAAACATAGATTTTGCTTCGCTTCCCTCTTCAACAATCTCTTCAAGCTAAGAAACTATTAGAAACTATTAGAAGAAACATTAGTTTGTTTTAAATAAGGCATTAAACATAGGTTTTGCTTCGCTTCCCTCTTCAACAATCTCGTAACCTTTAAACAATCTATAATTTGTCACAAAAAGCATTCAAGGAGTATATCAACCTTAGTTTGTTTGAGAAGTTATAGAATAAAAATTTAGTTTGTTATGAGATATTCCTAAATATTATAATAGACAGATTTCAGAAAAACCGAAGCATATTAAAAGGATTTAAGATGTGTTGTTAATAATTAATATGATTTTCGGACATTCTTGTGATTATTATTCTGAATTTTTCATTGAATTTTGAACTTCTGAGAAGAAAGTGTGCTTTCATTATTTTCACTTCTTGTGCTTTTCGAAGAATTAGTCTTAAAAATCATGCTATTATAAAAAATATAAAGTTGAAACAAGAAAATTCTCCAAATTTAGGGATAGTATTCTTTCCCTGCCTCCAGAAAACAGACCTATCTGCAACGTCAACGTCTATCGTCAACGTCAACGTGCAACGTCTATCTGCAACGTCAGTATTCTTTCCCTGCCTCCAGAAAACAGACCTATCTGCAACGTCAAAACCAGTGACCTGTTCATACAGACTGGTTAAGGATGTAAACCCTAACTCTGAAAACTTTTTATTGTTACGCAATTCAACTTTTTCTTTATGCCCAGTCTCCCTATGGCACTGCAAAAAAAGAAGCGCCTCAAGGTTTAAGCTCTTTTTGGAAATTCCTAAAAATATGTTTTAATATTTAACGTTTATTGTCAGAATAAATGCGAATAGTATTTATCATTATTCCTGAATAAATTGAGAATTTTAAGTGGAAATTTTCTTTCACCAGACACTTTTTTTCGGAACTCGTTTTTTCAGTTTCATTTTAAGGGGACTGGGGGGGGGGTAACATTCAAGAGGAAGATTCTAAGCATCTGGATAATGGTGTTTGGCCTTAACGATTTCAGTAGTTTATGAATCAAGGGCCCCTTTTGGTTGGCACATGTAACACTTTACAGGTACTTTCGAAAAATATCCTAAGCACATACAGGTAATTATTAGCCTTTAAGTACGCTCTTAGACAGTTATCTACGATTTTAGGCTCGTCACAAGTGCTGGAGAAATAAAAGAATTAACAAAAGAAACATCAGCGCTTCAAGCTATTTGTCGAAGTTTCCGAAAAATTGTTTTTGGAATTAACTTTTACCGTTCAGATAAACATTTATGATTCCCTAGCTAATTTTACTGATTTTTTTTTTATTCCGTAGCTTTTTCGAGTATATGTTTTTTTGTTTTCACTTATTAAGTGGCTGAGAGGAGGATTTTTACAAGGGGGAATTGTGAGTCTTCAATTAGGGATTTTTAGCAATGGAAATTATAATGGTACTATTTTTATTTCCCCCTGCTCTTCAGCTCAAGAAGCGGCACCGAAAAGTGAAATTTTGGGCCCAATATGGTTATTCACGATGACTTTATCTAGACAAATTGACAAAATTGACAACAACAAAAAAAAATTGACAAAAGCACAGCTTTGAATTGAGCCTATAAACATCTCTCTGTTATGTGATGTGTGTGTTATGTGCTCAAATGCGATGTTTCTACCTTTTTGCGCTATTTTCATCATCTAAGAAATGAGGAAAAGGCTGAAATGGCTAGGAACCCTAGTGCGGTTGAACGATGACAGATTGTCAAATTTGGTCAAAATTGGTCAAGATTGTCAAAATTGGCTACGCAATTTTGTTTAATTATATTTTATGGTTTGTCTTAAAATACTAGTCAACATTTAAAAGTTTTTTTTTTAATGTGTTTGCAAATTTCAAAAGGATTTTTTTTTTTGGGGGGGGGCGGTAAAAAACTTCCAGAACGCATCAAAAATTTGTTCCTAAACATTTTTGTTATGTTTTCACGAGTCAAACAAAAATTTGGGGGGGGGGGGGTCCCCCGCCCTGGATACGGCCTTGCTGCAAATTTATGTCTATTTCTTGGTCAAATGGGCCTCTGAGTGGATTTAAATTGTCAATGACATTGACAACGATTTGAAATTACTCTAATTGCTTCTCTCCTATCCAAAACTTTGATTTGAATGAAAGAAATTTCGATTCGGCCCAGGTTTTTGGGTGAAAAGTAATATATACTAGTCTTGGAAAGTACCAGGACTCTATGCACAAATCGAAAGTAAACAGGGTCAATTGGGGTGCCACCCGAAATGCTACCAAGTGATGCTTGAGTATTTTTTTCAGAAAGATGGTTGAGATTCCAATTAAGTCCTAGCGTAGCAATTTGTTTCAAATCGATGTTATTTTTGCCAAAAAAAAATTAAAAACAAATTGAATTTTCATAAAATTTCTCAAAACAATCAAGCCTTGATAAGGCTTGCTTCATCCGTCATGACGGCTTTATGGTTTTGGCGAAATAATTGAACTGAGCCATTGCAACCTTTTAAAACACTGTTTTTTTACCTATCCTATGTCTCTAAGTTTATCGATTTCGCTATAACAGGCGTAATCATCAGATCTTCAATGAATACTTCTTTTTTTATATAATGTTATTCTCTGCACCTTTAATATTTTGGCAAAAAAGAAAGAAGCTATAAGAAAAAAGAAAAAAAAAGAAAGAAAGAAGCTATAAGAAAAAAGAAAAAAAAGAAAGAAAGAAGCTATGTAAATCTGAGGTTAAGCATTTTGTATAGTTATGTCATAGACAAAATCATGTGATTCCTCTGTAGTTTTTCTTATAACAGAAATGTCTTCAATAGGTTTCATTGAGAAGCCTTTTTAGCTTAATCTCTTAATATATCTTTATAATTTATAAATTGATTTGTCTTTGTCAGTTTTTCAGACACAAAGTACAAGATGCAGTTATGAAAGTTCCAAAAACCAAGGACAAAGGGGTACATACGTAAACATGTTTTCCATTACCTATCATGTATTCCATGTTCTAAATACTATATTTTATCTTTTAACATTGTAATGCTTACTAACGTCAATGCTTCGTGCTAAATTTAGAGCAGACCTGATTCGGGTTTTAATTATTATAATTTATAGTACTGGGTTGAAAAATGCTAGAGTGATTTCGTACGAAGCGAGGTTGATAAAATTAGTGGGGGCTGATTGGTAGGGGGCTGCATTTGCCCCCTAATAGTTTTACATAAAAACTTTTTGTAGTATTTTCATTGGGAAGTGCCTTGTTTGGTATTTCCATTGCCAAAATTGTAAAAACAGCCAAACCGTCTCTCCTAAATTTTATAAATACAACCCCCCTTTATTTAGTGAATCGGTGCTACTGTTCAAAGCGCATTTTCAGTTCCAAATATTTGAATCTTGAAAATGTTATCAATATCTTAATAACTCCAAATTTTAGGACTATTAGATTTGCAAGATTTAGGACTGTTTAATAGGTGGCAAGGCTGTGCAATTTTGTGTGTTACAAAAAGTGCATTTTGGATAATATCTCTAGATGTTTGGAATTCAAAATTTAGCTTATTTTTACGAACTGTTTTATTATCAGAAATGTTTAGAATACTGAAGTATTTTTGCAGGAGGTGATGTTGCTGTAAAACACATTTTTTTTATGTTTAAGTACGTGAAATTTGTAAAATTATGTTTATTTTGATAGTCGAGATTTTTGGATACATTTTTTTAACATCGAATATTTTAACATCAGCGTATCAAATACCACTCCTTTAAGTGAGGAGGGAATGGGCTCAATAGCAACCGAAAGTCTAAAAAACGGAATTTCGATATCAATGGATACATCAAAAACATTGAGTTATCTTTTATCGTTTAATACATCTTTATAGCAAGATTTTGGATTCATAAATTAAATGAAAAGAAAAAAAATCAAGCTGAAATGCCTAAAAAGAGTCGAGAATCAAAATATCAGAGGAAACTTATTTTTTCTTGCGGGTTTGATGTTTCAGTACAATTTTTCTTGCGGGTCATTGCTTGAATACGCGCTTTACACCAAATATCTAGGTTTTTGTTTATTTCATTCCCTAGTTCCATTTGAGGGAAATGGGACAAATCGCAGACAACGTTGATTTATGAGAAAACATGAATCACCGATATCGGGTCTGGACCCGCCACAGGCGTTTTTTTTTCATGCAATCCTGCTCTCACTAAGACCAGAGAGCATTATCAGTGTGCTACCCAGAGATATCTGGCTTTTTCAACTTAGCAATTTTATGAAAAAAATGGTATTTTTAAAAACTTTCCGAAATCGTAAATG
This sequence comes from Artemia sp. Qi Xiang Cuo, assembly GCF_049724085.1. Classification (NCBI taxonomy): domain Eukaryota; kingdom Metazoa; phylum Arthropoda; class Branchiopoda; order Anostraca; family Artemiidae; genus Artemia; species Artemia sp. Qi Xiang Cuo. Next base: position 97,653,198 of record NC_142794.1, on the reverse strand, counting down.
AAACCCCATTGCAAATGCCAGTTTATGGAGTGTGATCACGTCACTGGAAACGAGGTGAATTTCCAGATAATTGTCTATTTTCATTCTCAATAATTTTCACTGTGCCGCAATATCAGCATTAACCCTATAAATCTGTAAATTAATTATATCAATCATCGAATTTTCTTTGAAATTTATTTCTTTTTCTAATAATGTAACCAACAGATATTTAATAGACTTTGAATAGTAAAGAGCCACTTTCTTCGACTAAATGAATTATCCTACAAGGTGAAATTTATCGTGCAATTGAAGTCTGAAATTAACAGCTGTGAAAAAAAAAACATTAGAAAACCCTGCAAATATTTTTTTTAAAGTTCTTTACAGTGATGCTCTTCAAAAAATAGCTTCGAAAACGAAATTAATCAACTCATTTCAGCCCACAAAAGGTGTTGTTCCAGGAACTTGTCCCTGCCTGGGAATTGATTAGTTTGATTGTCCCCATTTCCCCCATAACTTTTCTCATAAATGTTGTTGTTGCGAATTATGTAAATTTTCACTGTTCTTTAGGAAAGTTGTAGAAAAAAGTTGAAAACATTAAACTTGGGACCGCTGCAATGACAGAAGGTTTGCGTACATATATGGGACGGAATATCATGATTGCAGCGGTATATGAAACCTGTTAAATCATGTCTAAGGGTCGTGTCGGACGTTTTGACAAATCCGATATATGCTAGAATTATTTTGCTGTGTTGTTCACAGAGGGAAGACAAATGGGCTATGTATGTCAAATTATTCTCTTTCGATCGATTGGACCTTTCCCTGCAGATCCTCTCTTTGAGAACAGATTTTTTATAAAAGAATTTTCGGCAATTATCTCAGAAATATCAAATTATAAGATACGACCTTTTTGCATAACTGTCACGATGTTCATGGTGTAGAAAATATCACCAGTAACGCATGTTTAGTACGGATTAGGTAAAGATTGTGCTTAAATTTGGATTTTCTTTCTTCTTTTTTTGCTAGAGAGAGAGATGGTTCATCTTGACGGCTATTGTGCATCGCCACTCTCCCCCTGTCCTATTTGTCTTTGAGTCTCTCTCAACTTTTTTGTCAAGTTTCCAGTGCCAATTTTAGCTCCATAAACTACTACTAAAAACAATGTCTGTTTTGTGCTTACAATCCTAAAAGTTGTATTTTTTGCAGTATTCACGCAAATAAACACTGTCTCTACTCCTTATCCCGAGTCTTATACATGACATACGAAGATATTTGAGTATGGGGGGGGATTCCAGAGAATTTTCCTACTTATTGTTTTGCGTACCCGATTGACTGACCATATTTCGAACAGTAGGTTGTACGAAAAGTGTGATTCAATCCCGCTTTCTATGGCTATAACGAGATAAAGTTTGAGATGGCTAGGGCACGTTCTGTGGATGAAGCATGACATATTGCCAAAGATTGTACTTGTCGGCCAACTATCAAGGGCTAATCGGAAAGCAGGTCGTCCTCGGTTAGGGTGTGAGGATATTGTAAGGAAAGATTTAAGGAAAATGGGAACTTCCTAGGAGGGTGAAAAGAGGGAGGCTTTAATAGACTGGGATGGAGGAGGATCGTGCGTAACTGTGTTGGCCTCAAGCGGCTTGTTGCTGCGGTGACTTGTTCGTGATAGTAGTAACATTCAGCCTCAAGAAAAATACGGGAGTAATGCGAATTACACGGAAAGTATATGAAGTTCTTGGAGAATAGTGAAAAATATTTAGATTTGATGCGGAATGCACGGTAGTAAAAGAGATCATCCTCTTCATACACTAATTAGCAGCTTTGCTAAATGTATTGGCAAGTTTCCAAAGTTTCTGGAATCTTTCATTATAATTTTTCAAAATATGAATCCCAAAATTGCTATCACCTAGTGACAAAGAAAGTAAAAATTTACTTTGATTAATTTTAGGGAAAAATTCTGGGAAAGACATTTGCGTCGGGAGGGGGGGGGGGGGCTGGAGAAACATATGTACAATGGTCACCAGCCCCTGCCTTGCGTTGAACAGCGGTTGTGTAGAAAAAATTGACAAATTGTCTAAGCTTTGGAATTTTTTTTTTTTTACAAGCTCAGCTTGTAAAGGGCCAACAAAACAAATAAGACACTATTATAAAGCACATAAAAAAAACAGAATAAAACATACTTACAAGAAAAAAAACATAGAAAAAAAAAAGAAAAAAAAAAGGATCTGAGACATTTATGAAAATAGGAGAATTAACAGGAAACTTCACAAATAACTGAAAAAAAATATATATAAACGAAGAAGAGATTGAAAATTAGGATTAAATATATATATAAAAAAAAACAGAAAAATATATTGAATGAAAAAAAAGATATATAAATTTGGAAGGAATGCCAAAACAAAGAAAAAAAGGGGGGAAATAGTATACTGAAAAGACCTAGTGAGAAACTGCATTTAAAGACAAACAGAGACGAGCGTCAGAAGCGATGGAGTTCCATGGTAAAATTGATCGATAAAAAGGACACCTCTGACCTGCTGTTGATGATCGTTTGGGTAAAATGAATGAATCTACAATGAGAGCTACGTAAAAAAGAAGAATACCTACCTGAGCCTGACAGAAAGAAAAACAGCTGCAGAGACGGTGAATGTGTTCCTAGAAAAGCAGAATGCGCTAAATAAAGGTAACTTTTACCCACAATACGATCCAGCGGAGCTATTCCGGTATCATTATAGTGATCAGAGGAAGGGTAAAAACAAGTTAGAAGAAAAGTAGCCTTTACTGCCCTATTTTGAGCTCTTTGAAGTGAGCAGAGAAGAGATTTATTAGTACTACCCCAGACAGAGCAGCAATAAGAAAGGTAAGGAAAAATAAAAGCATAATAAAGAGAAAGCATAACCTCTGGGGGAAGAAATGAGTTAACCCTGTATAACACTGAAGATTGGCGGAGGACAAGGGAACGGGTATGAGTTATATGGGGTTTAAAAGGAAGAAAACAGTCAAGATACACACCAAGAAATTTCACTATAGTAGCTTGCTGTATAATATCAGTCCCTTAAGTCAGGATGAGTGGCCCTCTTGTGTCTCTCATACGATAAGAGGTCCTGAAGTGTACAATTGTACTGTTATGGCTGTTAAGAGTCATACCATTAGACAAGCACCAATGTGTTACTTTATCAAGAAAACGTTGAGCTAGGGAAGTGGCAGATGGCAGGTCCACTGCAGCAATGACAAAGTTACTGTCATCAGCAAAAAGAATAGGGTGCATAAGGGGATGAAGACCATCAGCAAGATCATTAATATAAATTAAAAACAAAAGTGGTCGAAGCAGAGCCCTGTGGGACACCTTTCACAATAGGCGAAGGAAGAGGAAGAAGTACCATTAACCGAAACATACTGAGATCTCCCTGAGAGGTAAGACCTAAACCATTCAAGTGGGACTCCATGCACTCCAAATGAAGATAATTTAGACAAAATAACAGAGTGATCGACCATATCAAATGCCTTTGAAAAGTCAAGAAATAGACCCAAAACCCACAAGCCCTTGTCAAGGTTAACACGCGCAAACTCTGTTGCATCTGAAAGTGCATGCAAGGTAGAAAAACTGGGACGAAAGCCATATTGATGGTTAGTTATGAGAGAATTACCTGCAGTCGTATTAATACTAAATACAAATGAAGAGAGTCTACAATACAATACTTTTTCAACAACCTTAGAAATTACAGGAAGGAGAGAAATAGTTCTATAGTTTGAAATTAGAGATGAATCACCTTTTTTAAACAAAGGTACAACATTAGCAACCTTAAATAAATGAGGAAAAACACCAGAAGAAAGAGAGAGGTTAGTTATGTGTGAGATGGGGTTAGACACAAACTGACCAATTTTTTTAAGAACATTACAGCTCAAACCAAAACCATCAACTGAACGGCTACTTGAAAGCTGAGAAATAATGTTAGAAATTTTGGTATCACTGCATGGAAAAAGGAAAAATTACTGTTCTGCTACGGAAAAACTACTTACTCTCAGTTAGAATGGATTAGGAACTGAAGGAAATGAAGTAAAATACGAATTGGAGGCTGTTTCTGAAGAATTTTTGTCACGAAAGATCCATAGCCTCTCTTGTAGCTACAAGGGGATAACTGCTTAAGTTTCTTGTGGGAAAGAGCTTCATTAACTACAGTCCAAACCTTTCGCAAATTCCCCTTACACTCATCAATTCGACGCGAAAAATATAGCTTTTTAGCTGCACGTACTGAAAAAGTAAGTATATTTTTATAAAGTGTATACTTCAAAAGATCATCCTGTGTCTTACTTTTACATGCAGCCTTGAACAGAGACGTCTTCATATGTGTAGCATTGATCAGACCTCTAGACATCCATGGACATTTGGGTATGGAATTCCTTGGCCTCTTTCTAAGAGGAAAATGCTTATCCAACAGAGCTCCCATACGACACAAAAATAAATTCGTTGCACAATCAACATCATTAGCTTCAAGAACACTAGACCAATCATTACTCTGAAGACTATGTATTAAATTAGAAATTTCTTTATCTGTGGAAGTTCAAAAAGAAGACTCACCCTGCTCATCCACAGTAATCTCAGTTTGAGGCACAAAAAGTGAAATATAAATAGGGAAGTGATCAGAAAGATCAGTGAAAACAAGACCAGAAGTAAACTTCAAATTAGAAGAATGAGAAATGAAAATATTGTCTATTAAAGTGGCAGAACTTCTAGTAGGGGCAACACGAGAAGGAAAAAAAAATTGAAGGGAGTAGACCAGCAGAAGAAAGCACATCAAAGAGATGGTCACATTTATCACTTGATCCAATATTTAACATATTACAATTAAAATCTCCCAAAACACAAATACGTTTTTTAGAGAAAGACCTCACACAAGAAAGTTGATCAAGCAAATTGCAGAACAAATGTGTTGGAAAAGGAGGGGGCTTATAAAACAAACAAACAGTGTCACATGCAAACTGGCTTTTCAGATCAATAACAAGAGAATAAACTGTCCTACTATTTGACACTACTGATGTAAACAAGGATTCAAGGTCAGACCTTCTTCTAACCTCAATATCAGACTTTATAAATAAAGAAATATCCCCTGAGCACTTTGTTACCATTCTTGGGATATGGACAGCAACGTAACCATGCATATCATAGACTGTAAAATTTTTACTATCAGATAACCATGTTTCTATTAAACCTATTATATCAAAAGGGCACAGAATTATCGGACCAAAAACATAATTTCAGACAATTACACTGATTTTTTATCTTGCGTATATTCAAACAAAATACATTGAAGCTACTATTTAAAGACAATGAGGGTATAATTTTATCCCAATAATCAATGGTAGTGTGATAATTATCAGCTAGAATTAACCATAGATTCAAGGAGAGGGTCAAGCGTGTGAGTTTCTTGTTTACCAGCCCTACTTGGTTGATCAAATATAACCGAATTAAGAATAGAAGAATTCAAAAGAAAAGAGAAGTCACCCATAATTATCACACATAGTAAATGTACACATAGAAATATAAGTGGGATGGCAAAATTATCCAAAGTATTGGATCAAAGTATAATGTGACACCAGTTCCCATTACATGAGCTGCAAGTGTGCTGGACTGACGAAAAAATAATAAAAATTAGGCTACATGAAGGTGAGAGGATCACAAAAAGCATAAAGAGATATCAGTAGAATGGCTGATTTTATTCAAAGTATTGGCCCAATTTATAATGTGGGACCAGTAAATTATGTAACCTGTAAGTATGCTGACATGAAAAAAAATATAATACTAGTCAGCCTACCTGATGGTGATAGGATCACAGACAAATATAAGTGAATATCAATGGAACGACACATATTATTCCAAATATTAGCCCAAAGTATACCATGGGTAGTAAGAAATTATGAGAGCTGTATATATACTGACATGACAAAAATATGATAGAATGCAGGGTACACAGTGTGATAGCATCAAGAAATAAGATATGGAAATATCAATGAGATGTCATATATTATTCAAAATATTGACCAAAAATATAATATGGGACCAGTCAAAATTATGTGAGTTGCATGTTTGCTGACATGAGAAAAATATGATAGAATTCAGGCTACAGGAAGGCAATAGGATCACCAACCCAGATAAGGAAATAATAGTGGCATGGCACATATTCATCAGAATATTGGCCCTAAGTATAATGTGGAACCAGTCAAGATTACATGAACTGCAATTGGAATGACAAAAATATGAAAGAAATCAGCCTGCATAAAGGTGATAGGATCACAAACAAACATAAAAAATAAATAAATAACAGTGGGATAACCAAAATGCAATATGGGACCAGTGAAAATTATATGAGCTGCAAGTGTGCTGACATGACGAAAACATTATAGAAGCCAAGCTACATGATGGTGAAAGGATCATAAACAAACATAGAGAAAAATCAGTGGGAAGGCACATATTATTATAAGTATTAGCACAAACTATAATTTGTGACCAGTCGATATTATGGGGGTTCCAAGTATAATGACATTACAAGAATATAATGTAAATCAGACAACATGAACGTGACAGAATCACAAACAAACATAAAGAAATATTAGTGGGAAGGGACATATCATCCAAACTATTGGCACAAAGTGTAATATGGTACCAGTCAAAATTATGTGAGGACAGTAAAGAATAATAGAGGAATATTTTAAGAACAGCCAGTAAATCCCTACAGAAATAATGCAATATATTATAACAAAATAAATCTAAATCCATCACTTTAATTTTTCTGCATTTGCAGCACATAAATCAATTTCATTCTGATTATTAAACTTAACCACTCTTCCAGATTGGGTTTTATACAGGGTATCACCTTTACTGGACCAAACATTACGTAAGCCAAGCTTTGACTTGACATATGAAAGACGTTGTAAGCGTGGTTTTGTAAGCGTCTCAGAAAATCGAATCCCTGATCCTTTCAAATCCTTCTTTTGTCTGAGAAGCAGTTGACGAACTCGTAGGTTGCAAAATTCAACAACTATGGGTCTGGGTTTTGTAGATGATTTGCCAATTCTTTTGGCTGATACAACATCAGACTGAATAATTGGTATGCCAGGAAATTTCCCAGCACATAGTGACAAGAATTGACTTTGTGTTTTCAATGGAGGCATCCTCTTTCACCCCAAAGACAATAATTTGGTTGCTCAAAGCCTGCTGTTCAAAACGGTCATTTAATCTTGCCAGGTTGGACTGGATAGGCTGGAAAGAGTTTTTAAGGTATATCATGGATGACTCTAAAGTAGCCAATGAAGATTCAACAGAAAATATGCGTCTGTTATAGCTTTCAAGAGTTTTATAAACTAGATTACTAAGATCTAGGTTGAGGCCAGCATACACCTCCTGCTTGATTGCATCCAGCTTATCTGAAGAGATAGTGACATTATGTTGCATGAATGTCTGTTCTTCTTTCATTTTAACCACTGCCTCATCTATCTGGGAAGAGATCTTAGCCAATATAAGGTCATCAAGTAACCCTTTCACTGAAGATTTAAGGTTGTCAGGTTGTAGTGAATCTGCTAGCATTTTATGTTTGATTTTTATGCTATTTATGTGGTTAGTGAGCATGAGTAGTTGCTCTGAAACAGATTCTGATCCAGAGAATTGGATTGAGCTGTCAGACCTTAGTTCATGAGGTAGCTTGAGTTGACTTTTCATTTCTTATCTGAAGTAAACAGCAAAACAGGAACAGAATAAGCAGTGGTGTAAGACAGTTTGGGTATAAGGCAGGATATAGTCCACAATCAAGTAACAAATTTCAAATACCAAAGCAGGAAATTGTGAAATTTGAAGAATAGAAAGCAATCAGCACAAAACATCAAGCATCAACAGTAGCAGTGGCATAAACCCAAGGAAGTTAAAATTGGTATAGGTCTCACCTGATGAGTCCCCTCTTACACGCCACAGGATAATATATTTTATCAACATTAGGTTATAGTTTCAGAGAAATATTTTTTTTTTATCATAGACAGCTCAGTAGCGCTGCCTAAGTAAAGAGCGATGTGGGCACAATGTAAACTGTTTTTACTTTTATAACTTTAATAAATCAAATAATATTAACATTTTGATTACTAAATATCAGTATATGTATATTAAACTGACAATACACATTCGTTTTTTTTCAGTAAAGTGCAAATTATGTTCTGGCCTTGGGAAGGGATAGGGGTTTTGAGCCCAACTTATGTTAATTTCTGCTCGTTTTGAGTTTGACTCGGTTATTTATTGTAATTTCTGTTCGTTTTGGGTTTCATTTATCTATCGATGCTGATTTGTGGTAGTTTCACGCTTGGTAGGTTAATTGATTTTATTTTTGCTCGTTTTGGTTTAATGGAGTTCTTTACTTTTCTTTGAAAAACTTATTTTGTGGAAAAAGCTTTTTTAATTAATTGACAAAAAGAACGTGTCGACTTGAAGTAGTTACATTCACATGTCCAGTATTTCCGTTATCATTTTTAAGTGACATAGAAACGTTGTTGACGATTCAGTCAGTGCAAGATTCATTAAGATGTCTCGTAGGCGATTGGCCAAGGGCTGATTGAAGCTGGTTCTTTGCATTATTCAGATTATTTTATACTGTATATGGGTCATCTGAAACACATTTTATGCTAGTGTCAAACAAGGTGGAACAAGTCTATCATGTACACTTATGATAATCTGTAACCATGGTAATTTTGTCCCTGCAATCTCGTGCAGGAATCCTTTTTTATTTATTTATTTTTTAGTATACTATACCTATATCAGTATATATAATAGTATAATATAGTAGTTTCATCCGTGGAGCGAAAAAAATCGTCAATTTATTAACAAAACAGTAAATGGATGTAACGAGCGAAATTAAAACGAATAGAAATTATTCATATATGAAAGTGGCCGCCCCCTCCTAAACACCTCGCTGTTTACGCTAAATTTTGACTCTTTTGCAACTCTTGATTTTTATAGTAATAAAAAACTTATCGTAAAGAGTGAGGTGTTGAGGAGGGACAAACAATTTCATATACTGGAATAACTTCTTTTCGTTTAAGTTCTAATGTCGGTTTGAGCTTGAAGACAGTGTGGCAAAACTAATCTATCAAAAAGAGATTAATGAAATTATTTTTCAATATGTTGATAATGAAAACTAACTTTTTGTTCTTGAATTTCCTATGTGCCTTTGGTTGTTTTTCTTCCTTCTTTTTACACAGTCAAAGACTATGATATTCTACTATGTTATATATTTGTCATTACATGCTGATTGTTTGATCACATAAACTGCTTATAAAATATTCAAACATGACTTAGTATTTTCTGAAGCTTGCATCATAACGTTGTTTAAAATTGGTCAAGGTTAGACCAACTAAATAAATTTGGGGGGAAAGCTTTCATTTCCCCTATACTTTACCCTCAGCCCATTAATGCCCCATGCATTTTGTCATGTGTCATTCTCGTTTTCACTGTACAGGCCAACCCATAAATTAAATCAGTGATGACAAAATCAAGAAACAGAAAAAAATATATAAGAAATATATAATTTGGGCTATTCATTTCGACATAAAATAGGCGGGGGGGGGGGCAAAGTTCCCTTCTCAATAGCCCAAGATCTTGGCTAATACCATTGGTTCTTACTGCAAAATAACACCAATTTAGAAAAAAAGAAATATAATATATATAGCCTTAGGCATGGTCTATTAATGGATTTCCACGGAAGCCAAATTTCTGTTTGAAACAAAGCTGAATCAGGAATCAAATAAAGCTACTCTTTTGTTATCACACTGCTTATTTCATATTTGGGATCTTGGTTCATTCACCATCTTGTCTTGAGGTACAGGCCTATCTACATCTTTGAACAATAGCCTAGGCCTTGTTGTTTATATGACATAAATTAGATACAAATTAAAGAAATATAACATTTGATTCCCAACTTAATTTTCTTTTCAAAGGTAATATGTCTAATTAATGATGTTGCTAGCGTGACCTATTCATATTTATTATTTGGTATAATAGGGGTTTCCCCCTCCTTAATACCTCGTTTTTCACACTAAAGTTCTTTAGTACTTTTAAAGAACTTTTTAATCTAATTAAATGGCCCTTGTGTTCAAGGAGTCGTTCTTAAAAAATCGGGATAAAAAGTCACACTTTAGCGTAAAGAGTGAGTTATTTGGAAGGGGGCAACCTCCCTAATATAAGAAATAATTTCTGTTCGTTTTAAGTTTTTATGTTGCACCTTACTTTCAGGTAAAAAAAAACCTGTTTTTATATCTAATTTCTGATTGTTTTTCTAACTAATGCCGGGAAACCAAGTTTTCCTCCATGGAAAATTTCCCTCTTCCACATAAAATTTGTCGAAGTAAAGCCTCTTCTAACGTAAAATACCCGTGACCAACCCATCTGGAGAACACCTCCAGGACAATTTTATCCTCGCTGTAAATCTTCTTGGAAAATTTCCTGTGGACGTTTTCAAATCTTTTTGGAAACATTCTCCTTGGAAGTTTTCCCCATAAAATACCACCATCCCCAGTGTATTATTTTATCTTAAAATTCAAGTCATAGGTCTTCATTTAGAGGATAATCGTTTTTTGAACTGGCAGCCTCTCGATACAGAGGCGACTGCTCTACTACAAGGCTATGAGCTATACACAACAATTACGAATGCTGTATTGAACAATATGCAAATTTCACAACTTACAGCCCTTTCCCCAGGGCTTTATTGGGTCATCTTATCCCGAAAGGTATATTTATTGAACCAAATAGATATTCTCAAAAAAGTGGCTATCTCAACATCGGATGATCGAAAAACTTTGGGGGAGGGGGCTAGATGCCACCCGATCTTTTTGATCACTTGAAAAGGCACTGTAACTTTAATTTCCGTTCGAATGAGTCCCCTCTTGATGTTCTAGAATCATTGGTTCGATACGATCACCCCTGGGGAAAAACAAACAGATAAACACGCATCCGTAATCCACAAAGTACAAAATTCCTCATTTTTGTAGATCGAAGCTTGAAAGAACTACAGTAGGGTTTTCTGATACGCTGAATCCTATGTTGTGATTTTCATCAAGATTCCTTGACTTTTAGGGGGTGTTTCCCCTCTTTTTTTAAATAAGGCAAGTTTTCTCAGGCTCGTATCTTTTGATGGGTAAAAATAAACTTAATCTTATAGGATATATTTTGAATATGTATAATAACCCGATTTTTTTTATGTATCTATTGATATAACAATTCTGTCTTTTTAGAGATTTTGTTATTATTGAACCGCGTTGCTTCTTATTACATTTTGTTAGAACGAACTGTTTTACAACGAATATATTCTCCGGATTTATCATACTTGCCCAAATGAAACCATTCTATGGTGCTTCGTACCATGGATTTGCGCCATCTCCCATTATTCCTCGTATTGATTGTGCCTAAAAAGTGTTGCCATCTTTTATGCTAGTCATTTTTATGCTGCCATCTTTATTGTTGCCATCTTTTATGCTTATCTTTTTATGCTAGTCAAATGATATCTGAACTTACACGCTGCAAATGAAGTCGAAAATGTACTGAAATTGGAGCCGCAAATGAAACCAGTCCCCATAGTCAATCCATTCTATTGTGATACAATCTACTAGCATCATGTGTCAAGTCATATACTATATAAATAATCGAAAAGAAATCTTCGAGCTTCACCTCCTTACTACTTACCTCCGCCTCATTTCCTTCTTCTGCTAGAGTTTCGCACTTGCTATTAGCGCTTTAAACCAAGATCGATATACGCACACCTGTGGTACATCACATTAAAGATTTAGTGCTTACTGAAACAATAATCAGAAATTATGAGGTAGAAAACATGGTGTATGGTTTTTTTTTTTTTTTTTTTTTTTTTTTTTTTTTTTTTTTTTTTTTGTCTATTGTTGTGTGTAAATCCAAGTTTTAATTCGTATACCGCAAATGATATATGAAACTGCAAACGGAATAATACGCTATAAACAATCATTTCCACTATGGTAATGCCATTTTTCATAATATACAAGGTGTCCATAAAGTCTGTGGGCACTAAAAAAAATATAACTTTACTTGTATTTGCTATATTTAATCTGTTAAAAGGATTTAAAAGAAGAAAATCTATATTTTCTAAGATTTTATTGAAATTTTATTTTAAGTTTCCGTGTGTCCTCCATTATTAGCAATGCAAAGCGTAATACGATTTTGTAGTTCACAGAAAACATTTGCCAATTGATTTATACTAATCTCTGAAATCACATTAGTTATTTTAACTTTCAAATCTTCTAATGAACTGGGTCTGGTTGCATACATAATTGTTTTCACATGCCCCCATAGAAAAAAATCTAGTGGATTTAAATCTGGCGAACAAGCAACTGCATCTTGTTGAAACTCTGTATCACCTTTTAAGTTTAATGGTACTTGTGTGATATAGCCCCGACCACTTAAGTTGTTCATCCATTGACGCATTGTAGAACCGATTTTTTTCGTTAGCTTCTTTCAGATTAGCATGAGACAAGACAAAGAGAAGGGGCAGAATAGATGAAAAATATATAATTTGGGCTATATATTTGTACATTAGGGGGGGAGGGTAAAGTATTTGGACAGTGCGAAGTTGGAAAACAATTCTTACTACATAATATGAAGAATAATTGTACCTAACATTAGGCATGCAGACCCACTATACTTTACCCCCTCCCTCCCTAGTGTGCAAATATATAGCCCAAATTTGTTTCTAAAGTATTATATTTTTATTATATTTAGGTATTTTTCGTTAGGATTGGAGCGTCAGAGAAACGGGTTCTACTTAGATGAAGAATATTAGATCGGGGCTATAAAGTAATTATGCAGCATATCTAAATAGATGTCACTGTCAATAAGGCGGTCTGGTACTTGCCTAATATACAATAACCACTCGAGAAGTGAATTTTGGTGAATTCTAATGAAATAAAAGAAAATATGATTAAAATTCAATACTCTAGTAACAAAAAATATGAAAACTACCACAAAGAATTATGGTAGGGGGGCCGCCAAGAGCGCATTATATTAAATACGTAATCTAACCTAGGTACCTTTTTTGCCCCTCAACCCCAAAAAACTAAAGTTTCAATATTGTTCACGGAATGAGAAACCCCTGTTGCCAGCCAACGGAATTGTCTTGTTAAAGAAGTTGCTTGACTAGTTTTTCGCGTCACAAATTCATGAGTGGCTATTGTATATTAGACACGTACCCAAGAACCTCATATATGGCCATACATATTTTTTCTCAAAGCACACCAATCATTAATTTTAAGAGAATCCCTTTCATGCTCAATGTTTTCATTTGGGTTTTCAGTTTGCCAAATTCGGCAATTATGCATGTTGACCTTGCCACTAATGTGAAATGTTGCATCATCAGAAAACAGTAAACTACTCACAAATGCTCTATCATCCAAAGTTTTATTGAACTGATGACAAAATTAGCCGTGCATAATAATCCTCTTCTAACAACTTTTGATGTTATTGAGTTTTGTAAGCTTTCAGGTTTAGTCAAAAATTTCCTGGTGGTGAATTATTCAAGAACTATAGGCTACTTAAAGCTAGGCAAATGAAACTTTATACCATTTTTTAAAGATTATTTCTGTCGCAAATACAAATGAAATTATACATTTATAAAGGACGTACAGACTTTATAGAAACCCTGTATATTATGTTGATAATTGAAAAATCCCTTCTATTCCCTTCTTCTGACAGTGGGCCTCGTAATATATTATTCATCTGTGTTGCATGAGTCTTTGAATTTCACACTTAATGAATTAACAAATCAAATGAGATTACTGAGAATAGTAAATAAGAAAAATAAAAAAAAAAGTAGATGCCATAGGTGCGTAAATTGTCGCGCTTTTTTTGAACCGTTAATAGAACCTACGGAGAAGAGGAGAATGGAAGTGGGGATTATGTTGGAAGGGGTAATGATCATTCAGTCAATAATGACTTCGTTTACATTTGATTGTTGAAGTCGAAATGATGTATTTTTTTTTGAAGGGGGAAGTAAAGATAAAACAATATAGATTTGTTATCAAATTTTCCTGTTTTTTAGAAAGATTGTTCAGAACAATTTTGGACCAAAGACTCTGACGCCTCGGGGGGGGGGGGGCCAACGCCATTTGCACTTCATTAGTTATTCTTAGTTTCAGTAACATTGCAGGAGAATGTCTCTTTCACTCCTCCTTTAATGTTTCCAGTATATACTACTGCTATAACTAACAATGCACTGCAGCACAGAGCCACCTGAGGCCAACATATCTACACACGCTCCTCCTTCATCCCAATCTATTCAAAGCCTCCCCCTTTATACCCTTCCAAAAAGTTTCCATTTCCCTCAAATCTTTCCTTAGGACCTCGTCCCATCCCATTCGACGATGACCTGGTTTTCGTTTGGCCATATATAGTTATTTCGTTAGGCCATATATAGGCTGACAAGGATGATCTTTAGCAATTTGTCATTCTTCATTCGCAGAACGTGTCCTAGCCATCTCAACCTTTCTCTAATTATATTCCCTAGATTGCGGGATCGGACGTTTTTCGTAGTGAGACGGATATCCAAAACAATCTGTTGGCAGTTTCTCTGAAAACGTCGAGCAAATCCGCTTTCATCTTTTGGAGCGCCCATGCTTCAGAACCATACTTTACCACTGTCTTCACTGTACCTTCCACTGTTCTAATCTTGGTTGGGTGACTTATCTCCTTATTCTTACAAACCTTTTCCAATTGTGAAAAACACCCTGGGCCTTGGCTGTTTTACTTTTAACATCTTTGCTGCGCCCTCTAGCATCACCTCTTCACCTTCTATTATTCCTAGTATTAGTGACTTAGGCTTATTACCATTAATTTTTAAAGTTATTCTTGAACCCTGAGCTCTTAAAACCTCCAAAAATCCATTCATTTTGCAAACATTTCAGCAGCATAATCTAAGTTCAGGATGGTTTTACCTCCCTAATTGATTCCGTGCCCTCCCATTGCCTCTTCTGTGCTCCTTAGAACAAAGTCCATCAAAATTATCTATATAAACCCCTAGGCTTTATACAAAACTAACGATTAAAAGCGATTAAGTTCCTACTTTATGATATACACCAATTTTCAGTTAACCACATTTTCATCTTGCTTTTCCTTTTCATTCAAGTTTTTAAGTCATTTTTGATAATATAGGTTCTTTTGATATTTTATGAAACACCTTTATCAGAATAAGAAAAATCACGCTATTCACAGTGGCAGGATCTGCCAGGATTGCTGCATTTGATGAATATTATAAATCTACAAAATTTTTTGCCATCCCATGGAAAAAACCTTTTCTCTAGTGTTTATAAATTTGAATTTCAAATGTTGATAGTGTTATTTTTCAAATTTGTTCGCTGTGTTTCGTGTAAAACCTAAATAAACATTAAAAATGGATTTAGAAACATGGATATAATTAAACAAGGGCAATACCTGGGAGTAAATTGTGACGCACAAGGTCGTATCCAGGGGAGGGGGGTTTGCCTGGTTTGACCTCACCCCTGGAAATTCTTTCCAATTCGTAAAAACTTAACAAAATGGATATGAATAAATTTTTGATGCTTTTTTTAAGTTTTTGTAAAACACCCTCTCCCCCGACAAAATCCTGGTTACGCCCTTGGTCATGGAAGAAAATCTGGTACTTCTGTGTTATAGCAACCACACTTTGTTCTTGAACTGTAATGAAGCTGGTTTTCTGCGTCGACTCGGAGATAATCAGTTTATCATGAGCGAGATAAAATACTATGCAGGTATATTTTAATTAAGTATTTAATATATAGAGATGGTTAGGTTAGGTATTTAATGTAATATGTTCTTGGTGGCCTTCTTTTCATAATTCTCTGTTGTATTTTTCATAATTTTCTTATATTTTCATTTTATTTTGGTGTATTTCATTATGATAAACCTCATTTCAGTTCTTGGTTGTGGTAAGCTATAAGACGTAAGTACTGAAAATGTTTGTGTGGGAGGGTGGATGCTTAGGGGAAGAGAGGAAGATTATCAACGTGTATTTGTGTGACCCAGTTCTTGCGGGGAGTTCGTTCAGTGTCAAATTTAGACTATGAGTTATTTACATAGGCGAGGGGATGCAGCGCTTAAGAGGTGGGCACACGTAGCTGATTTCGGGAACTGATTTCCAAATCAGCGCCGATTTTAAAAGAAATCGACGTCAATTTGAGCTTGGAAAATTTCTAGTTTTCGGCGCGGATTTGCAAAATCAGCGCTGATTTTCATCATGATCATCACAAAAAATAGGGATACAAATAAATAGTCTGCCAGAGGTATCTATGGCGAAAGACCCACTAGACCTGAGAACTAACCTGATGTCAATCAAGCAACTATTAATAAACTCCAGTTGACTATTTGTGTCCATGATTTTTTGTTTTGAAAATTTTGTGCAATAAATTTTTCTTACTGATATCGTTTGTCCACTGATGCTGAAATCGGTTCCTATTATCAGCTACGTGTGCCTAGCCCTTTACTGTCAATAATTTGCTATAAGTTTTCAATTACAGTCATTGCTGCTGCCAATATGTCGATCCAAACTTTAAATACGTTTTTACGATTACCCATCGTGGATTTGCCGACAAACGCTGACTGAGCCTTGCAACATATTTCGCATGAAAATCCCTTTGTTTACATTATTATTAACGGACGGAAAATCTTATCAATCGAAACATCAGTCGTCTAGGGAGATCCTTAGAATGAAGTGTAATTCCATGTTTGTAGGATTAAACGGTAAAATAGACCCAGGGGATGTGTTTTGCTTTGTTACCTTTCCCTGTTCAGCCTCGTCTTCAAGAAAGGAAAAAAAACACTCAGGTAGGCAGGCAGAGTTTTAAATAATTAGCGAGTTACATGGACATGCATTAACATCCCGCATTGGTAAAATGGCAGAATATGGGCATTCGAGAAAGTGGCCTAGGGGATTAATACTTAGGAATTCTAAGTCCAAATTAAGGTCATTAACACCGTTGGAGAGGGACCCTTCTGAAGGAAACAAAAAAGCACCTTTGAAGGTGAATATCTGAACTTAATAGTTTTAGATTTTAACTTTACTCCTACTAGTAACAACTCACCGCTGCACCAAGCTACCGGAGGCCAAACAGATTCCTACGCTCTCCCTCCATCCCAATATACTCAATGCCTCCCTATAACCGCTTTTGTGATAATTCGCCCTCCATCTCTAATAGTCCCAAATATAGCCTTAGGTTATATACGAAACCGAGGCCAAGAGTGGTGGAGTTCTTGCTTTAATTATTCAGTGATATTTGATCTACCAAAAAATCGGTAGCCTACTTCTATGTTAAACGCACTCAGTAATAGTATAGTTTACTATACTATAGTCGTGCTAGTATAATAGTTTAGAAACAAATTTGGGCTATATATTTGCATATTAGGGGGAGGGGGTAAAGCATAGCAAATATTAAATGCGTAGCCTAACCTAGGTACCTCTTTCTCCCCCTAAACCCCAAAAAACAACAGTTTAAATATCGTCAACGCATTGAAAACCACGCTAAGCATTCATTACTGTATAGCAGTGTCTTGAATTAACCCATACAAAACGGGTTTTCTGTCGCGTCTCCAGAAGGGTACTCCTGTATTAAACGCACTCTTTTATATACTGCTAGTTTGATTAATGCTAATGAAATTAAATAAAATAGGATGAATATATAATAGTTTAGAAACAAATTTGGACTATATATTTGCACATTAGGGGGGGTGTAAAGCATGGTATATATTACGTAACCTAACCTATGTACCTTTTCCCCCCATAAACCCCAAAAAACAGCAGTTTATATATCGTATACACAATGAAAACCGCGCTATACATTGTATTACCCTATAGCGGTGTCTTAAATTAACCCGTCAAAACCAGTTTTTTGTGACTGGTTTCATTTTTCATTGCAGTATATAAGAGATTGCGTTTAATACAGGAGTACCCAAATTTGTAATGAAAAAAGAAAAAAATTCGTTAAAAATTAGTATAGGATAGGCGAAATGTCTCAGGATTGGGGTGATTTGGAAGTTTTATTATCTTTATTTATATAAATTTTATCTCTGGGATGTACATTTTATTAGCTCAAATTAATTTTTAGGTATTTAGAAGCTTTGTTTCCGAATTGGATCTAACTGACTAAGTTAGGTGTCCCCAACTATATGCAATAAGTTCAATCTCTGTATTATTATTGTTATGATTCAGATTAACAGATCTACTTTTATCCCAGATAAGTTTTTTCAGAATGTTTTGGAAAAATCCCCCCCCCAAATCTGGTGTCTGGCTGATTCACCCCCCACCCGCCGCTGATATTTCCCCAACAGACAATTATCCGCATGTAATTTGCCCAACTTGTAAATTGAGCAGCCAAATCAAAGCTAAGATAAATAAAACGAATGAAGAAAAGAAAGGATCTTGAAATAGTCTACCTATATTCCAAAATTTATGTAGAATATATGGTATGGAATATCCTATTGTATTTATTTTTTATTTTTTGCCGCGTGTTTGGGGTTGAGTTGTCATAGCAGGGTGAGACAAATGCCAGAAAAAAATAATTTGCTTGTTTATTAGGAATAAGGAGTTATGTCCATCTTTTTTCCTTTTTTTTGGCTCTTATAATAACTTTCTGGGCGTGCTCTGATAAATTTCTAGACCCCCTAGTTGTGGAACAAACTATTTGTATGAGAAATGAGTCTTGTCTAATTCAAAAATGCTTTGTCACTCATTGATTTACTGCGCTACTCGATTACAAAGGTCATTCCATTGCCCCTATAGCAGCCTGGATTGAACCCTGGACCGCGTATCTCTTGTTAAGTTCAATCCATGGGTCAATCAATGGAAACTTCTACTGTGTATCCTTTCTCAGTTTTAGAAATCCGAGGGACATGCCCACGTGAAATGGCATTTCAGGGCTGATTTAGATGTATTTCAAAATAGAGGATGACATTTGGATGACATAGAGGTTTTAACATTTGTTTGTCACTAATAATTTTTCTTCATATTGTCGATTAACTATTTGCTTTAATCGTGTTGATTAACAATGTTTTCTGTCCTTAACAGTAATTGATACTGAACTTATGCCATTTCTTTCGCATTTTACTGTAATGCTTGTGATACAAATTTAAATATAGTTAGCAGAAATAGTTAAGATTTTTTACTTCG
Source organism: Artemia sp. Qi Xiang Cuo (assembly GCF_049724085.1). NCBI lineage: Eukaryota > Metazoa > Arthropoda > Branchiopoda > Anostraca > Artemiidae > Artemia > Artemia sp. Qi Xiang Cuo. The sequence goes on along the minus strand of NC_142794.1, from coordinate 97,634,017 downwards.
TCAAAAAGAGATAAGTATCCTGTCGGAATGAAAAATGGAGCATCCTGTCGGATTGAGGAGCCAATGAGAAAGTAAGGCAAATAAAAGGAATTCTGCATATGAGTACCAAACGGTTCCCCCGTAGAAAATTCTCCTGGAAATATTCCTCTCCACGGAATGTTCTCCCCGTGGAAAATCCCCACCCCCTGCCGAAGAAAATAATTCTCCGAAAAGTTTTCGTGGGTGTCCAAATAACATGCTACATGTAAACAAAGGGCAAATTGCGTAACCTATAGCCATTTCCCCAGGGGCTGTAGGGGGCCATGTCATCATCAGAGGCATAGTTATTGGACCTTTCAACTATCTTGAACCAAATGGCTATCTCAAAATTTTGATTGTATCTCTTTGGGGGAAAAGGGACGTGGAAGGGGGATAGTTTCCCTCCGTTTTTTAGTTACTTAAGAAAGGGCAATAGAAGTTGTAATCTCTGTGTGAATGAGCCCTCTTTTGATTTTCTGTGACCATTTGTTTAATGCAATCATCCCTGGAAGAAGAAATTTATAAACATGCAATCGTGACCTTTCTTTTGGCAAAAAAAAAATTACAAAATTCCATATTTTTGTAGATATGAGCTTGAAACCTCTACAGTGGGGTTCTCTAGTATTATGAATCTGATAGTGTGATTTTCATTAAGACCGATTCATTTCTTTGGGTCTTTCTTCCCTTTTACGAGAATCTGGTAGATTTTCTCAGGTTCATAGCTTTTCATGTGCAACATTAAACCTGATGAATCTAATATATTCGGAATCACCATAAAAAGTAAAATCCTTTTGATGCATTGATTGTTATCAAATTTCATTTTTTTTTAAGTTTGGGCTACTATTGGGCTGAGTAGCACATAAGTTACAGCTCGTTGCCCTAGATTTTTATCACGGCTCCTGGGCCTTATAGTGGCCGGATTGGTGATTTTGGAAGTGGCGATTTTCATAGTGGAAAGCTAAAAACAAGGCTTACGTAGATTCGAATTTGAAGGGTAGTAGTCCTGAACGCTTCTTGTTATTTGGGTATCCTTCAAAGCCTAATCTTCGGTTGAAGCCTCATAACTTTCGGTTAAAGCCTCATAACTTTTCGGTCAAAGCCTCATAACTTCTTTCATATAATTTATTAACATACAATACGCTAATAAAATTACTGCAATTACCAACGCGTTACGTTCTAATAAATTTTCTGAAAAGTGCAAGTCAAACGTCAGCGTAAAAAAGTGGCGGCGGGGGTAATCAGGTGCGGCCTTCCTTCAACACTGGTGATCGTTTCCCTGGTAGCGTTTTCCCTTTTCTTGTCGCTAATCCAATATCTTAGAAATCCCGGCACATGTTCCATCGATATATTATCTAATTAACATGTAAAAACGCATATTGTTTCACTTTATTTCTCCTCTTTTTCGGGTTGATGAAGCCTAATTTTCTTCGAAAAACTTCTTTTGTGGAAAAAGTTTTTAAATAATTTCCTTCCGTTTTTGATTGACAATTCTTTTTCATTGGTTAAGGGAAAAAATGTGTTTAAATCTGTTCGTTTTTCCTCCACAAGAATTAAGATTTTGGCATATTTGTTTATATGTTGAACAAAATTTGGCAACAAACTTTAATAATAGTTGAACCATAGTCCTTTGAACAGACGGGTACTGGGATTAGTATTTAAAAAAAATGGGTTTAAAATCTGCATAACCTTTGCAGCCTTATAGAGCTGAAAGAATTCTTACCCCCATGATGTTACAACCTTGAGTATAGACACATATTTGCTAAACATCCTCTCAACATGCCCTGAAAGTTTAAATCTAATTCCCTTAACCTTCCCTGAGATATCACAGATACTCCCTTTTGACAACCTTGGATGCACTTAGTGTCTTTTGATGTAGTTCAACTTCTATCTGAACATGACCCGACATTTTTAGCTAAATAGCCTTATCCAATCCTGTGACAATGCAGGTACTGCCTTTGGACTAAAAGGGATTCACACAGTGTCTTTTGATTTAGCTCAACAAAATAAAAAAAAATGTTTCTGTTATTTTTTTCTTTTTTTTTGTTTGTGGGACTGGAGTCTGTGTTATCATAGTAAGATAAAGTTTAAAGAAAATAATCTGCTTCCTCATTCGAAATAAGGAAATCGTTCATCTTAAACTTTCTTAGTGTTGACTAGCCTTCTACAGTAGCCACTAATTTTATACTTTCAAATTATTTTCTCAAGCCTTTGTCTTACCCTGATGTGATACTCTGCTCCCCGCAAAAAAAAACACAAAAGAAAGAATTAAAACCAATAAAAATTTAAAAATTAATACTTTTAGACATTCTACACCATATATTTTGATTATATTTTAGAATATAAGTAGAATTTTTCAAAATATCTTAATTCAAAACATCAAATTATCTTAAATTTCTTAAGTCTTTGTATTTTATACTTTTCCTTTGACTGTTCATTTTTACACGAGGAAGGAATTTTTTGGATCAATTTTCTGTGAAGAGGTGGGGGGAGGTAGTGGCATTTCATTGCCAACATTACCATCTTTCTTACTTGTTCTACACCTCTCATTTCGCCCATTATGTCGAACTGGATGACTCTGACTCAACTGGGCCATATTTCCCCGCAGACGTAACCAGAGCTGTTCCCCTGGCAATGGGTTCATTTTTGGCGGAGGTAATTAGCCTAGAACCATATCTACTTATCTCTCTTGTTTAAGATAACTTTTGTTTAATTTTTATCATACCATTACTGTATATTTTTTCCAGTATACCCAAATTCACAAGCTCTGCTCTCCGTTGGGGGTTAATGTTTCTTGTTTTATAAAACTGTTTAAATGAAACAGTTGAAACCCCTATTGCAATATCCCTAGAAATACGGTCAAGATCTCGTTTTTGTATTAAATAGGCAGAAAAGGATAAAACAGCACGTAAATCTGTGTAAAAATTGGATTTCGAAATAAATAACATAAAATATTAAACTATCAAGTTACTTGTTTCATTAAATTGATTTATTTTACGAAATTTTCATTCAATATTCGAACTTATTAGCTTTGGTATTTTTATTTTTCAAATATAGTTCCTTAAGAAAGGTTGGCATTTATCAGTGAAGTTAAATGAAAGGTTGAATTTAGTTTGAATTAACTTTGAAAGTGTAAAACTAAATCGTACCAACTTGAAATGACTAATCCCGCGTTTGGTTAAGCTTATTGCAATTATTATTATTATTTTTTTCAAATCTTTAAAGGATTTTTTAAAGTCCTGTGCGTCAGAAGATAGCATAAACATTATAAAAAAAATATTTGCAATAAGCTTAATCGAGCGTGGGGTAAATGCGTGTTATAGAACGCAGCAGAATTTCTAATTGTTGGATTACTGGTATTAGTTCTGAACGAACGAGAAACTAGTGGTGAATTAACATTCGCTAAAAGCATTAATATTATATTCGTTTCATTTTAGAGTTTGGATGTTTCACTTGACAGCAACGCAGTCCCAGATGACTTCACCAAACAAGAAATGGTCACTGGAATGTGGTGGAGGCACCTTGTGGCTGGAGGAGTTGCTGGAGCTGTCTCCAGAACATGCACTGCTCCACTTGACAGGATGAAGGTGTTCCTTCAGGTATTTAAGTTTTTTACTGTTATATTCTTACATAAATCTTTTTCTTAACATAGGCAAATTCAAAGCTACTGAGAAGCCAATCGGGAGACCCGACGAAGCTCTTACTTTTTTATTTTATATATATGGTTTTCAAGCTCAGCGTTTTTAACTAAATAGCCTATATCAAATCGTGGATTATAATTAATATAAAAAAGACTTAACAAACGAATAAACTAAAAAAGAAATTGCATTACTCACATTTAAGTTGAACATGACTTATTACCGCGGCCTACCCTTTGAAACAGTCAGAAGAAAGCCTATATTTGATTCATTTTGTGGTTATTTTTCTAAATTCTTAAAGAAGGAACCTGCTCTTAGTCCCTCTTTTAGGTCCTATGTTCTAGGTCTAGTCATTATCAATTAGAAGTCTGAGAATTTTTCAAATAGCTTACTGTATATCCCATTGGCAAAATAAGACAGTAATTTTGTTTTATTCCCATATTTGGGACGTCACGTAAATTTAAGTACCTGATTTGCCTCTAGTCTTTAACGTCTTTTTATAACGAGAGTTTATATTACTGTTGAATCTTCTTTTGAAGGAGTCGACAGAGAAACTTTCAGAGATAACTTCCCCATGAAGATCGTTACAAATCAAAGTGTAACGAATGAAGCTGCTTTTCAAGTACTCTGTTGTCAGCCACTCATCCTTAAGATGATGGACCGAACTGTGTGCCTTCGTGTCTGTCTTGTCGGTTGGGGGGGGGGGGCAGTACGAAACAGCTCTAGAGGAGGTGAATCTGTGTACTTGCAGAAACATCTGTCGACGCTACATCAAACCTTTCACCAACAGACAGAAGTCATGGTGAACAACTAAACCTGCATTATTAGCCCTTTCTGGATCTTTTGAAGTGGTGCAACAACGTTTCTGGAACACCAGTATACAGCGGGTATCCATACTCTTCGATGGGTCTCATGCAAGACTTGTAAAGTGGGATGATCGAGCTGGGCGCTAGAAGATTTTTGGGGCAAAGTGATCCCCAGCTTTCTTGCACAGGAGGTTTTCATCTGATTAAGGTGCGTTTTCCGAGAGAGATCTCTAGGGAAGTGGATTCCAAGAAGACCAAGGTCCTTGATTATTTATACCTTCATTCGTGAAGATGAAATTGAAGTGTAGCGTTTAATATGATATTAAAAAGATTTCATAATTTAAATATTAAAAATATATCAAACCTTATATAAAAGTGAAAAGCGTTACAATAACACAATAGTATTGCTTTTTTAAGCCGTTAATACCGGAAAAAATATGACATTTACCCTCGTCAACTGACCTGCAAGAAAGAACTCACAAGCTCGGAACCGCTTTTTTTCTTGTCTGAAGCTTTTTCTGAAAAACTGCCATTTATGAGCAGACGAATTGAGTATTGAGTTGAAAATATGAGACCCAAAAGAAGGTAAAAACGGGCATTTTTACAGATTTGTTTTTCTTATAAAAATAGCAAAATATATCCAGAGAAAAACATAGAAAACCTTTTTTTGCTATTATGGGAAATTTTAAGCCTAATTGCATGTTTGAGTCTATCCTTTTGACGTACAGACAAAATCAGGTGCAAACACTTTTTTTTGAACATTCAATACAAACCGTCTAAATGTAACTACGTGTAATATGCACCAATATATAATATATAAATGTAACTACGAGTAAATATGCACCAGCAACGCCATATCTCATAGCAAAAGTTTTAATATTTCTGTTTTGTTTGTAGTTTACATTTTATACATGATTTTCTTTGGGGGGGGGACTTTGAGCTAAAGAAAGTCTTGTTATTCAGAAACAATCGTGGAACGGTTCTTACGGTTTGTCTTGATTAAAATGTGTGTTTGGATCTTTTAAGCAGTACTGTAAACGTTTTTTTTTTTACCCAAAAATAATTAAAAAAATGCTATTGTAGTAAGCATTACGAACGGAAGATAGCGTGTTTTTTTTATACAGGACCTTATCCAGAGGCTGAGGGAGGAAGGTTTTTTTAAATATTGAATAACTACAAGACGCCTCAAATTGTTAATATTCTCCTTAGTTGAAGTCCCTCAGTTCCGTGGTTATAAATTTTCAGTGTGGCCTAGAATTTGAATGAAGTTCTTCAAACAGTGCCCTTGCTCCTCTTACAAGACCAAATATATTTCATAGTGGAAAACGTTTCAATATTCAAAAAATGAAATATGAATTTTCTGGTAAAAAGGGTTTATTAATTCTTGTTTTTAGGATTTTGTTAAAACCCCTCCAAATGTAAATCGTTATTGTTGGCTGAGGGCTAGATTTTGAAGGAAGAGTTTTTTGATTTGTGAAGGTTTTGAAATTCAAAGATTTTGAAGGAAGAGTGTTTTGATTTCTGAATATTTTGAAGGAAGAGTTTTTGACTTCTGAAGATTTTGAAATTCAATGATTTTGAAGGAAGTTTTTTTATTTCTGAATATTTTGAATTCAAAGATTTTGAAGGAAGAGTTGGAGCTTACTGTAAATTTCTTTTTTTTTGTAGAAGCTTTCAACTATGGAAAGGAATGACATTCAATGAATTTCTTATTATGATTTAACACATATTATTCGATTTGGAAACAAAGCAGTTTCTTCAATGGTCAATCTTAATCTACCGCGAAATTCATTAGAAAATGTAATAATTCGAGAGATATCAGTAACTTATTAACATAACTTATAACTTATTAACATAATGTATAACAATATAACATATTAATATAATATAACAATTAGCAATAACAAAGAATTAACATATAACCAGAGATATCAATAAAATGGGGTTTTTGTAAAATCTTGCTTTTAAGTCACCTCTACCTTTTCTTTTTTGCGGATTGATTCGTGAATTTGATGCAAACACAAGGAAGAAAAAATATAATCTTCGGCTCGAAAAATTATTTTATTTTGTTTTTGTTTTTTTTAAACATCGTCGTCCGCCCCCCCCAAAAAAAATTTAAGTAGTTCTTATAATCCTGGAAGATCTGTTTTCGTAATTAGGAATTTCAATAAATATCATGCTCTTCAGTTTTATCAGACAATAATTGTTAATTGACTTTCACAAAAAATTGACACACAAACTCAGCTTACAATTACACGTAGTACCAGTCAGTTTGCCTTATTCTTTTATAATTGGAATTACAATATCTTTGAAAGTGACAGGTATCGTCACCTACTTTGGTTCGAAAAGGAAAATAATAGATGGCGACTGATCTACCTCCAATTCACAACATGGTTTTAGGATTAATGGTTGAACCGCGTTGTGGTCACTACCATCCCCGTCTTTGGGCTTTTGTGGGAATATTCTGTCGGTTTGGGCTGCTTTCCTTACTGCTGGTCTATCTTGTAAGGATGTGCCCACATTCAAATGCATGTTTCTGGGGAGTATCAATTATGGAAGAAGTTCTTTCTCATCTTGGAATCCTCTTTTTTTTAAGATCCTCTTTTGCAATTAGTTTTTATCCCTCCGTTACAGTTTTTTAATATTTGACAATCGTTTTAACCTTCAATGATTTTTTAAATATTTAGTCTCACAAATACCTTCTAATAATATTTATTTGTGGCATTTATCTATTTTTGTTTTCTTTTGATTTCCGTCAACCTGAACAGACATGACATGTGGGGAATTATTTTTGCTTTTCTTCTCTTCCGGTTGATACGATGGTACATTAAATGCAAGAATGACTCGTATTTTTGAACAAAGGGGCGGGGGCGTAGTCTGTAAAAATGTCAAATATAATCAAAATAAATTATAAATTCGTTTGGGCCATTTGCACCGCTGCTACGTTTTTTGAGCCATTTTGACATTTAATATTTTTCAAATGTTTAGTCTCAATCAATCAATTTATTTAAAAGAAACAGAGAAAAAATTGCAAAACTTTAGACCCCCACAAAGGCTCTTTGGCCTCTGAGAGTAGGAGACTGACTATTACATTAAATAATAGCGCGAAAATCAAACAGAAGGACAAGAAGAAGAAAAAAAGTAAGAAGAAGAAAGAAAAGGATTTAAACAACAACAACAAAAATTACCATGCCCAAAATAATAATAAAAATAAGTGAAATAAACAAAGTGAAAAGGAAAGATAGAGGAGGAAAAGAGAAGGGAGGAGAGAACTAACTCTAGGCATAAGAGTGGTCACAAATCTAATTATATTTATTTTTGTAGTATTTATATATTTTTTGTTTACTTTTGATTTTTTTTTTTTTTTTGTAGGTGCATGGCTTGGATAGATTTGGATCTCTGGCCGCTTGTGTAAGACATATGTTAGTTGAAGGGGGTGTCGTTAGCCTTTGGCGTGGCAATTTTATAAACGTGCTCAAAATAGCTCCTGAATCGGCGTTGAAATTTGCAGCTTATGAACGTGTGAAGCAAATTATACATCAAGATACTTGCAAGGAGCTGGGGATGTATGAGCGATTCGCTGCAGGCTCTTTTGCGGGGGGTTTGCTCAGTCTGTGATTTATCCAATGGAGGTATTTATTTTTATAAGCCTTTTTTTCTTTTTTATCTCGGGTAGTCAGGTATGTATACCTCGCTTCTGAACTAGCTACTATCATAATTCTTAGCTTATATAAGCTAGTGTTCCTTAACTTACTTCTAACCTAGTTTCTTTAATGTCCGTGTGGGATTTGAATTCTGACGGATTTGATAAGTTTCAAAACTAGATATTTTTCACTTATTCAAAGTTCCACTAAAGGCAGCGTCAAATGCATTGGATTTTCATTGAAGGTTGGGAGGAAATCAAAGTTAGGATATTTTATCTTCGGGCAGAAAAAAATAGTTTCAAGTTCTGTAGCTTGAATTCTTCCATTTTTTTTTTTTTTTTTTTTTTTTTTTTTTTTTATAGAACTATAATAGCAAAGTAGCAACGGTTTTAATGAGTTTATTTTCACCATAATATATTTTAATATTAAATATATAATTTTTAGTATTGTAATATATTATATTATTTTAATATATAATATTTATTTTAGTATATTTTTAATATTTTAATATTAAAAATATTTTAATAGTAGCAACAGTTTTAATGAGTTTATATTGACCATAATACCATGTATTCCTGTTAAAAACTTTCCCAGTCAATGCTTCTAATTCGGAAGTAGTTGTTTTTGGTCTGTTGGAAAAGATGCATGGCCTTTTGACAAATACAAGACTGTATGCAGATGTTCGAGGCTTGGGAAGTGAAGCCCTGCCTTGCCGGACAGGGAATCATGCAGTGCTTGGCGCAGTGGTTATAAACGTAAATTATGACCAGAACCGCACGGCCTATCCATCGTTCAAATACTAAGGCAGATAATCGGCAAAGTTTTTAAAATAGTAGAAGAAATTTTGGTATGGCAACCCATAAAATTTTAGACAAAAGTTATCCCGAGGAAAATCTGTTGTAGGAAACTGTTGAAGTATATAATAGATTGGGGGCAACCTGTATTTTTCTGTTGATTTTTTGAATTAAAATCAATTTAGTGGAAGTGAATAGAAACTTTGGGAGCCAAAGCCTCAGGAGGACGACCGAGTTTTAGGATTGATACATGTCCAACAAGTCCCCTGGACTTGTTTTAGGACTAGTCTTAGGATTTGAATTAAAATCAATTTAGTGGAAATGAAAAGAAACGTGGGAGCCAAAGCCTCAGGCGGACGACCAAGTTTTACGATTGATACATGTCCATTAAGTCCAATGGACTTGTTTTAGGACTAGTCTTAGGATTTGAATTAAAATCAATTTAGTGGAAGTGAATAGAAACTTTGGGAGCCAAAGCCTCAGGAGGACGACCGAGTTTTAGGATTGATACATGTCCAACAAGTCCCCTGGACTTGTTTTAGGACTAGTCTTAGGATTTGAATTAAAATCAATTTAGTGGAAATGAAAAGAAACTTGGGAGCCAAAGCCTCAGGCGGACGACCAAGTTTTACGATTGATGCATGTCCATTAAGTCCAATGGACTTGTTTTAGGACTAGTCTTAGGATTTGAATTAAAATCAATTTAGTGGAAGTAAATAGAAACTTTGGGAGCCAAAGCCCCAGGCGGACGACCGAGTTTTAGGATTGATACACGTCCAACAAGTCCCCTGGACTTGTTTTACAAACGAGTCATAGGATTTGAATTAAAATCAATTTAGTGGAAATGAAAAGAAACTTGGGAGCCAAAGCCTCAGACGGACGACCAAGTTTTACGATTGATGCATGTCCATTAAGTCAAATGGACTTGTTTTAGGACTAGTCTTAGGATTTGAATTAAAATCAATTTAGTGGAAGTAAATAGAAACTTTGGGATCCAAAGCCCCAGGCGGACGACCGAGTTTTAGGATTGATACACGTCCAACAAGTCCCCTGGACTTGTTTTACAAACGAGTCTTAGGATTTGCATTAAAATCAATTTAGTGGAAATGAAAAGAAACTTGGGAGCCAAAGCCTCAGGCGGACGACCAAGTTTTACGATTGATACATGTCCATTAAGTCCAATGGACTTGTTTTAGGACTAGTCTTAGGATTTGAATTAAAATCAATTTAGTGGAAGTGAACAGAAACGTGAGAGCCTAAGCCCCAGGCGGACGACCGAGTTTTAGGATTGTTACATGTCCAACAAGTCCCCTGGACTTGTTTTACAAACGAGTCATAGGATTTGCATTAAAATCAATTTAGTGGAAATGAAAAGAAACTTGGGAGCCAAAGCCTCAGGCGGACGACCAAGTTTTACGATTGATGCATGTCCATTAAGTCCAATGGACTTGTTTTAGGACTAGTCTTAGGATTTGAATTAAAATAAATTTAGTGGAAGTGAACAGAAACGTGAGAGCCTAAGCCCCAGGCGGACGACCGAGTTTTAGGATTGATACATGTCCAACAAGTCCCCTGGACTTGTTTTACAAACGAGTCTTAGGATTTGCATTAAAATCAATTTAGTGGAAATGAAAAGAAACTTGGGAGCCAAAGCCTCAGACGGACGACCAAGTTTTTGACAAATTTGCACTAGTCTTGAATTCTGTATTTTGAAGTTTTTTTGTTTTTTTGTTTTTTCAGAAAAAAGCAATGAGATAATTTGTCTAAATTTCTCTGGACTTTCAATTGTCACTTTTCCTTTTTTTTTATTTTTTTTTACCAGCAAATCAAATTTAAAATAATTTTATCTGTAAACTGATCAGTGTGATCATGGATAGTGATGGCAAGGGTAGTGTTTTGGGGGGCTTAATTCCCGCTACCATTTGGTTGGGCGATAGTGTGCTACCTGTCCCTGCAAAAAAAAGAATCTAGTAACTGTAACGTCGTCAGTTTGACCTGCCATGTGCCATAGATGGCTCTGGAGGATCTTTATCCTTTAAGTAGTTTTGCGGTTTAAGTGTAGTTAAATTTTGCTGTCACCTGTCTTGTGCTTGACAACTAATCAATTGCTTGAATCTGCTTTTTTACATTATAATTAACGAAACATTTTCTATGGAGTTGATATTTGTTTGCTGTTTATTGAAAAGATTTGTATTTTGAGAAGTATATTTTTTATTTGTTATAACATTAACAGCAACACAACAACAAAGTAATATTACAGGGGTAATTATGGTTTATAATTAAGACCTATCGCAAAAAGGGTTGCCTCCCCCTTGTCAGCCTATATGATCAGCTTAAGGTGTGTTTTTTTTTTTTTTTTGCGCCACACTGCAAATATTGACTATTTTGAACAGTAGTTTTGTTCGAATATATCAACAAAAAGGAAACTTAGTATAATATTTAAGATTATAGGATAGAACTAATAATTGTTTAAAATGTGACATATTAATGTCTAAAGTCATTTCCTATATGGGACCGCTTTTCTGAAATGGAATCCTGTCCGACGTACTTGCTGTATTTTTCTGTTTTTTTTCTATTTTAACTTATAATTGAGGAATAAGTCTAGTTTTGCTTTGTTTCTATCAACTGAAAAATTCAACTGAATATCAATTGAAAATTTTTAATGCTTTTGTCTAAGTTGCTCTATAACTTTTGTCGAAAACAAGTCACATTTAATCACGCATGAGACATAGGACGGTAAAATTCTACAAATACCGAGAAAAATGTTGAAACTATAAAGGAACAGAATTGTTTTGTTGCCCATCATCTTTACATTTCATGAATATAAAATTAAGGTACTAATAGATGGCCTTCTTTTCGAGCTCAGGTCCTTGTTGGCTTCTTTCAGTTATTTGTGTATATATATATATTTTTTTTTGTGTCAATAAAAGTGTATTGCTTGATATCCTTTCAATTGATAATGTGCCCTTTTTTGCCCTTTTATCAAAATTGAAACTTTTTAGGTGCTGAAGACACGGTTAGCAATTCGTACAACGGGGCAATATAAAGGGATCATCGACGTGGCCCAGAAAATATATGTTGCCGATGGTGTTAAAGGCTTCTACAGAGGATATATTCCAAATCTTCTTGGTATCATTCCATACGCTGGATTTGACCTAGCTGTATACGAGGTAAATCAGAAACAGAAGTTTCACTTGATAGAATATTCAGAGCTAGTACGATTTATTATACTGACTCGCAGTTTAGTTTTCCAAATTTTTACATTTTAATGGGATATTTATTCCTTTTAGTTGTCTGCTTTTGTCATTTTTTTTTCCAACGTATTGGACGCTCTGTAATGTTAAAATTACCCTTGAAAATGCTTTTACATAGCTTCTGCGATGGAAAGTCTCTAGCGAAGTATCGGGAGTTCTATAACGTTAAAAATTGCCCTTAAAAACGCTTTTACAAAGCGTTTGCAATGGGAAGTATCTAACAAAGAATCATAGGATTCATAAAATCAAACACTGACTTTAGTCCTTGTTGTTGTTTGTTTTTTTTGGGGGGGGGGAAGGATGCAAAAAAATTCAGTTATGAATTATTCAAAAATATCAGTTTTTAAGACAATTTAAAAAAAAATTAAGTCTATATTCCTTCTGTTATTGTGAAATTTACCTGACCATTCATTTTCGTATATTTACAATATTTATTTATGTTTCTACAATTTCAAAAAACAACAAGACTTGTCAAAAATTAAGTAGCTACTATGGTCAACAGTCTTGGAAGCCCCGTCTGGAAAAACTGTCCTAACAATGAGATTTTTGAAAAAATTTCCCTTTCCACAGAAAAATTAGGGAGTTCAACCTTTTCCCTTCTCATAATAATTTTTTTCAAACTTTGATTTTCTCTACCTGCTTCGACGGCTTAAACGTTATGTTTGTAAAAATAATTTTCTGTATAATTTAAGTATAAATCTTTTTCTTTTTTTTTGCGTTATATTTAAATATAAATCACATTTTTCAGTTAAAATCTTCATATACCTAAATGCAACTTAGCCGCAATCCTTCTTTGTTATTTCTTTTGAAATTCTAGAAGTGCAATAAGGAGTGATGGATGGCCCATAATACTGCCTTATATGTGGTGAAACTGGTTTGGAGCTGCTCCACTTTATGGCCCTTAGTCCCTAATTTTAGGAAAGAATTATTTTCAAATAGTGTGGGGGCAAATGACTGGTTCATTTCAGTAATAGGATCGAATGACATTGGGACAATGAAGGAAACATAATAAAAGGTTAATGGCAAATAGAGAAAAATTTTCTAAGATTGGGGGGGGGGGGTGTGAGTGCTTGAAATATTGTTGGAATATGTGAATTGTTGTCTGTATGCGTTTTTGAAATGCTCATTGATGTATGAAAACCATTGATAATTTAATTATTTCACTTGTTGTAATGGCTCTGTGTTGTTTTTACAACATAATAAAAGGTTAATAGCAAATAGAGAAAAATTTTCTAAGATGGGGGGGGGGGTTGAGTGCTTGAAATATTGTTGGAATATGTGAATTGTTGTCTGTATGCGTTTTTGAAATGCTCATTGATGTGTGAAAAGCAGTGATAATTTAATTATTTTACTTGTTGAAATGGCTCTGTGGCGTTTTTACAACAAATATACATCTATCTATCCCTTTTGTGTTTTCGAACACTATTTTCAGTTTTTTCTTTTATTTCACAGACCTTGAAAAAACGGTGGCTCAAGTCGCACGGCAATGGCGACAGTCCAAGTGTTATAGTCCTGCTGAGCTGTGGAATGGTCTCATCAACAATTGGCCAGCTCGTTTCCTACCCATTGGCTCTTGTACGGACTCGTCTGCAGGCTGCGGGTAATTAGATATACCAAGCCGGCTGTGATAATTAAAACCGCAACATATGCTATTTTAATCGAGAATGAGATGATTATTGGTAAATTTGGGACGAGAAATCGAATGGTGCAGTCAAAATTGTCCTATCTCGTACCGTTAAGAAGATAAAAATAGATATAAGCCTTTAAATGGCGTATGTCTCTTTTTTAACGGGTCTTGTTGCATTCAGAATGACAAAAGAGGATTATCTTATGGAGACTTAACATGGGGACTTTGCATTTGTCTTCTTTTTTTTGCTCTCTTGAAAAGTTACAAAAATTGTATATGTCGCACTTTTAATTGTCACAGCCGAATTAGTACCTGAGACTTATTAATATTAATTAACAGATTGGAATTAATCATAAACCGAATAAAAAAATTGTTAAAACAAAATGGTCTATTCAACGAAAGGAAGAAGTAAGATTTAAACGTAATACCTGTAGAAATTCCCTGCAGAAATAGCAATTTCATAAAATATCTGCAGAAACTGCTAGGTGTTACAGCCTAAAATTGTCATACCTAGAAATGTTTTTCTGTATAATGAGCATTATTAGGGTATACTTTTTTAAAAACGTTGCAGGATTCGAGAATTTTTTCGGATTGTTTCTTGAAATCAAAAATGAAGAAATAGAAGACGTTCGTGCTCTTGTGGTCAACTTATAATTATGCTTACTTTTCATCCACTTCGTTTTTTTTTTTTTTTACCTGTCAAAATTCTTTTTTCTTAATTCAAATCCTCAGTCTGTGTGGAGTTTTTTACTTGAAGTGTTTTTACTTATTTCTTTTTTCGTCTGAAATTTATTTTTGTCTGTTCTTTTTTTATTTACAATTTTTTAGTCTTCTTTCTATTTATTTCCTTTCTTTCTTCTTTGTTGTCGAATTCATTTTATCTCTGCTTTTTTTAACTCATCTTTAATTTTTTGAAGACTTGAAAAATGCTGTGAAGACTTCAGTCAAAATAGAACTACTCAATTTATTTGTTCTATCTTATCAAATTCTTATTTGATGTCGTCTATTCTTTCCATATTCTTTTAATCCCAGCCACTCGGAAGACTAAGTCCAAATGGAATTTCTGTATTCTCTCTTCTTCCTTTTATAGTCATTTTTTTGTTTCTTCTTTCCTCAAAAGCACAATTTTGTTTCAAGGCTTAAGTCTTAAGTGATATAAATGTATTTCTTTTTTTCTTATGAAATTCATTTTTTGTTTTCTTTTTTCAGTTACAATTTTTATTCTCATTTACTCTGAAGACTTAATTCCTGCATTCATCTTTCTTCTTTGATCGCTAGTTCTTTGGTTGTCTTCTTCTTTTTTCAAATTACAAGTTCATATTTCTATCCCAAATGCTCTGAAGGTTTTTAGCCCTAAAGGAATATACCCTTATTCTTTTCTCTTATCAAATCCTTCTTTCATCTCTTGTTTTCTGCAGACTACATTCTTTTTCTTTTTTCAGCTGCCTTGAATACTGTATGTCCAAATGGAACACCACCTCCACAAGTGCCACAAGAACTCTTAACAATGACAGGGCAGTTGAAACACGTTGTCAATACAGAGGGTATTCCAGGCTTATGGAGGGGCATTGTCCCGAATTTCCTGAAGGTGTTGTTCTTACCATTAATGATATTCATTTAGAATTATGGGCGCTTTTTTTTATTTTGTAGGTCTTTTTCTATATTGATGAAATTAGTTTAAAATTTTAGGTCCTTTTTTAGATTGATAAAGTTCATTTATAGCTTTAGGTCCTTTTTTATGTTGATGAAATTTATTTGGAATCTTAGGTTCACTTTTGTTTTTTAAGTCCTTTTTTATATTGATGAAATTCCTTCAAAATTTCAGGCCATTTTTATATTGATGAAAATCATTTAAAAATTTAAGCCCTTTTATATTGATATCCTTTTTAAGTCCTTTTTTTTTTAGATCCTTTTCTATGTTGATCAATTTCATTTAAAATTTCAGGTCCTTTTTATATTTACGAAATTTATTTAGAATTTAGGTCCTTTTTTATATTGATGAAATTCGTTTAAGATTTCAGGTCCTTTGTATGTCCTTTTTTATTAATTAGGCCCTTTTCTATTTGTCCTTTTTTATATTGATGATATTTGTTTAAGATTTCAGGTCCTTTAATATATTGATGAAATTCACGTAGAATTTTAGGTCCTTTTCTGTTTTGATAAAGTTCACTTAAAATGTTAGGTACTTTATTATATTGATAAAATTCGTTTAAAATTTTGGTTCTTTTTTTATATTGACTCCCTCAAATACCAGATTTTTTTTGCAATGTGCCTTTTACTGGGCACGTTTTTCATTACCCCATATGCTCTTAACTACTTGTACCAGTCCTGTATTTATTTATAATCTTCGTATTCTATATTTGGCCATTAGTTGTTATTTTAAAACGTATTTTTACAGAACAAATTGTTTTTGACCATTTAGCACAAGTGCCACATTTTGGAAATGTATTCCTTCTGTTACTGGTTTTATCAATTTTTTATGACTACTTGCATATCAAATATATATATATATATATATATATATATATATATATATATATATATATATATATATATATATATATATATATATATATATATATATATATATATATATATACTAAATGTATATTTATTAAATATATATATATATATATATATATATATATATATATATATATATATATATATATATATATATATATATATATATATATATATATATATATATATATATATATATATATAATGTAGATTTTTACTTTTCTTTGAAAAACTTCTTCTGTGGGAAACGTTTTTTAAAATTAATGAGCAATAAAAAAATACTCTTTAGACAAATGAAATTATGATCAAAACTAAAATACGAGGAAACTAAAATAAAGACTTATCAAACTACTTTGTGTTTACAATACTGTTTATTCATCAATTTTAATCTAACTTACAAATGACAACTGAAAATAATTTATAGTAAACAGTGAATTTAATCGCTAGCATAAGACTAATCGTTAGCATAAGACTTCCAGAACAAGCTGATTTTCTTTCCTATTTGTCATTCAGGATATGCTTTGTGAATAACCTAAACGCGGGGTATATATATATATATATATATATATATATATATATATATATATATATATATATATATATATATATATATATATATATATATATATATGTAAATGGCGATAAGCTTATTCTAAGCCAAAAAATTCAATTCTCACTGCTATAGAAAGGCAGGTATGCTACACTTAATTTGAACCCAGTCACGTGAAGATTTGAAGTGAAGCATCAAGGAAATTTTAAAAGCCTTGGATCGTTATAATTGTTGAGGGGAATGGACAACTTCTTGTGAACGTGCAGGAGATTAAATATAGTACGTGTAAAATTTATGAATAATATTAGTCAAAACAAGAGAAATTATAAATAAGAACTTGAAAAGCTAGACTATCTAAGACTTGCTAGACTATCTAAGAAAAGCTAAGACTTGAAAGCTATTATGAAAAAACGCTTTGGTCAGTTTGTCTTTAAGTCGCTTCTACTAGTACAATAACAGCAACAAATTTTGCCCGCCCTAACTTACAGCGATAAACCCGCTTATTCTTTTTGTTTTGTTTAGTTTTTTATAACTTTTTTCAGCTGAAAAGGTTGTGTTTATTTAGGAATTAAATGATAAAAACAAGTGTTTTTCAACAGAAAGTAAAGAGCAACATTAAAACTAAACGAATAGAAATTATTCTGTATATGAGAGGGGCTGACTCTTCCTCAGCCCTGGTTTTTTATGCTAAATTGTTAAAGCTATTTAAGAAAGCTTCTCATTCCAAATCGAAGGCCCCTATGTTTGAGTTGTCTTTCCTCAAGAATCAGGACAAAAAGTCAAACTTTAGCGTAAAGAGCGAGGATCGAGAACGTGGCTGCCTCTCTCATATACAGAATAGTTTCTATTTGTTTTAAGTTTTAATGTTGCTCCTTATTTTTAGTTGAAAACCTGTTTATTTATATTTAATTTCTGATTGTTTTTCAGTCAATTTCTGACTGTTTTTAAAATTCTCCCGTGGATAACACTCCCATCCCCGCAAAAATTATCCATGTAAATGTCCATATATTTCTCAATAACAAATTCTATACAGGGAGAATATGGCCAAATTGTGTAACTTACAGCCCTTTCTCCAGATATTATGGAGGATCATGTCATCACCAAAAGCATAGCTATCGGACCGTTATCCATTCTGAATTAAATGGTTATCTTAAAATTCTGATCGAATGTCTTTTGTGAAAAAAAATAGGCGAGGGAGGAAGGCTTGATACACTCCAATCTTTTTGGTTCCTTAAAAGGGCACTAGAACTTTTGATTCCCCTTTAAATGAACTATCTACCAATCTTCTAGGACCATTTTTTGCAAGTAGGAGCTCAAAACTTTAACAGTAGGGTTTTCTGATATCCTGAATTTAATGATTTAATGGTGTGATTTTCGTTAAGATCGGTTGACTGTTTGGGGATGTCCCCTCCCCCTTTGAAAATCTGGAAATTTTTTCAGGCAACATTAAACTTAATGAAGGTAATATATTTGGAACCAGCATAAAAAGCTAATTTTTTTTATGTATCTATTGTTATAAAAATTCAGGTTTTTGAGCTTCGGCCACTTTGGGCCGAGTCGTTATTTATTTGCACTTCGTTACTAATAAGAGTATGAATGAAAAAATCGTGTTTGAATTCCAGCTATTGCCACGTAGTTAACAAGGCCTCGCATTTTATTTGTGGCAAAGCTTAGGTGTTGCAAATTAATGTTGCAGATGCATTTGGGGATGATCAATAATTGTCAGAGGCAGTGAAATAACGAAAGAAGAAAATGCTTTCAAAAATGTATCTATATATTTTTATCATCATATGTAATTTATCTTTG
The DNA here is from genome assembly GCF_049724085.1 of Artemia sp. Qi Xiang Cuo. Taxonomy (NCBI): domain Eukaryota; kingdom Metazoa; phylum Arthropoda; class Branchiopoda; order Anostraca; family Artemiidae; genus Artemia; species Artemia sp. Qi Xiang Cuo. The sequence continues at coordinate 97,615,360 of NC_142794.1, read as the reverse complement.
AGCAATATTCTGGACGTTGGCTTAGTTCAGGTAAACTCCCTCACTGGCACTGACATAGAGTGCTATCATCAACTGCTACCTTTTATTTGGTGCAACAAAATTACCGTTCTTAAGCGCTTGAGCTCTGAGCATCGCAGTGGCTAACTGTCCCTTTTTCGATTGATCAGTCAGATGGCCAAAGTCCAAGATGGTGGTGGCAGTTTATCAGCAGATTTTTAGCTTGCTCTGTACACTGCTTCTACCATCCCTGAATTTTTTAAAGAAATTGCTGAATATCTCAGGTTTTCCTTGAAAGAAAATTCAGGTTTTCACTGTCATCCATTGTGAACTTGTATTTGCAAAAAAAAAATAAGTACAGACATACTCGTATATTTTCCAGTGTAATTAAAGATATCTGCGAAATGATGGATTATTTTCACAATTTTCTATGGAAAACGGTAAAGGACTTGATTTTTTTTAAATTTTAATTCATGAAGCATGAACGCACATTGTGCAATTGAAATTGATTGCTTTATTGCTGGAGTACACGCAGTTAATTGGGCAAGAGCGACAGGTAGTCTTAAGAGGATTTTTAAGAGGGATTTTTAAGAGGGAAGGAGGCAGGGGATTTTTAAGAGGGATTAAGAGGCAGGGGATTTTTAAGAGGGAAGGAGGGCATAAATAATTGTATTTACTATTGAATTTTTCATGTTTGATTTTGATAATTATTTTATTTTGGAGATTCATTGAAACAAAATGACATGAACTATGTTGCTAATAGCTGCCTACCCCAACCCCTTGAAAAACCCGTAAAACCGCTTGGCCTCTTGGCAACTTACACCTAGCTATTAAATAAACGATTAATTATAATAAAAACATAAAGAAAAAGAGTAAAAAGCAAAAAAATCTTTTATATTTCTTTTATTCCATAATAATGAAAATGAAAAATTTTCACAAACACCTATTTATCTGATCTCTTAATTATTCCTGGGTGCTGTTTTGCTATAATTTATCTTGTGCTGATTTACAATATACATATATATGTGTATAGTCATTTATTTTTATTTTTTTTAGGTTGCACCTGCTGTGTCAATCAGCTACGTTGTCTACGAGCATGTGCGGCAAAAGCTAGGGGTGAAAATGACATAACATTAGTACCTTTTAGGAATTTGGGGATTCACATTTTAGGGTGTTTTATTATTTCATAAGAGTACAATGAGTCTGGCACCGCAGTCCTACCGATTCTTCAAGTGTGTTAACTCGTTAATTTGTGATTTTTTTTTTTTTTTTATTTGAGCTCCAGTCAAGAACGTATCCAGGACTTTTTCAGGGGGTAGAGGGTGTTAAAAAAAAACTTTAAAAAACGCATCTAAAATTTGTTTATATTCATCTTTGTTATGTTTTTACGATTCGGCAAAACATTTCAGGGGAGGGGTAAACCCTTTAACCTCACTCTGGATACGGCCTTGGCTCCAGTATTGGATTTTAATGCCGGAATAGGTTTATATATATCATTTGCATTCATTCAATAGGCAATATGTGATATATATTTTGAGGAAGGCCAATGACCTAAGAATTTTGCTTTATTATATTATTTCTGTTCTTGTTCTTTTCTGTTCGACTGTTTTGTATAGTTTTCATTTTATTCTTTAACCTTTGTATATTGTTTTATTTTCTGTTTTGTCTTTATTTTTTCTAAGCTCGAACTTGTATTCAACCAATAATAAAAAGGTTCATGTTCTGTTTATGCAATAAATAAAAAGAACTTAAAAGAATAAAAACAGAAAAATATTTCATTTTTCCCCTTTCTACCGAGGTCAGGCTAATAGCCGGGGTTTGTACCCTTGATGGTTGAAATAGAACGGCTAGGGCAGAGAGTGGGTAACTTTGGAAACTGGTTTACAAAAAAAAAAACATCAACGCCATCTTACGTTGGCGACACTTGGCATTTTTCAAACTCTGTAATCGTTTTTCATATCAGGAACATAGATCAGACACTTATTACTGCCCTTAATTTATAAATTACACTAATTAAATTAATTATTCTTACTAACACACAGGAAAAAATGCCAAGTGTCGGTAAACGCTAGATTGTGTTCTAGTTTTTCGTCAACACTGGCACCATTTCCCACTTTTATAAGTTATTCGTAATCTTTGGGCTGGAGGCTAATAACTTTAGTCTCGAGTCTTCAGAACCGATCGGTCCTCGGAAACTTGCCGCAGCCAAATCGGGATGGCATTTAATGTATCTAAGTTTTATATATTCTTTCGTTTGTTGGGCCATCTCATGCCATACACGCTTTAATATTTCAGACTTTCTCTCTAGGCCACAATTGCCACAGCAATGTTTTTGTTGTTGAAAAAGTATAAAGTTTTTTTTCTAATAGTTTTGCATAACTATATTTTGTGTATGTATTTACAATTGAAAGTATGATGATTTCAGAGATTGCTGCTTTAAAGAGTGAATGGCTTTGGCCACTGTCTGTGAACTAGTGGCGGGCTTGTATCTGGTAGACTCCAGGCCAACGTAATCATCCCCTTTGCTCTTTTGTTGCATGATGTGCTGTATTCCAGTTTGTTAAATAAACTATTGCTGGCACTTGAATTATGTTATATTTGTGGTGAGCCAATTTAGATAGTTTTGACTTTGAAAATTTATTTTCAAAGTCAATTTAAGTTTTAAAATGGAATTTACAACAAATTGTATGAATTTTGGAGTTCAAGATGCAAGAATAGGTAAAAAAAAATTATTATTAAGAAGACTTTTGGGCAGTTTTCGCGACTTGGAAAGCTGATCCAGAATCACTTGCCATGTATTTCTGTGGCTGAAAATGGTTATGAAAAACTTTCCATTCAGGTTGTTTCGTGACTTGAAAACGCTTTCCACTATTTTGGAAAGTGAATCCAAACAGCTCCTGGAAATCGGAGCTGAAAACCACATTTCTGGCGTAACTTTCAAACAGGTCAAAGAACGTGGTAGAACATCCTTACATTTGTAAAAGAAAATGTATGTGGCACAAATGAAGAGTACCAGTTCCTGTTCCAAAGTCCAGGTAGACTAGATAGCGGCCCTGAAACTTTTCCAGTAGTTTTCGTGCTCCAAGCGTCGTCTTCACTTTCCAGTTTCCCATTTTTCCTTTCCAGCAGTTTTCGAGACGTGCAACCGAGCTGGAAAGTTATTTCTGAGAATATCGTGAAAACTGCCTTTAATTCGGGTAGGCTAGATAAAGTGTTGCTCTGGAATGTGGGCGCTTCGAAAGGCAGAGAAAGACTTGAATGTTTTTTGGGGGAACTGTCTAAGAACAGCCTTAGGTACCTATTTAACTGACCGTATTTAAAAAAAGCAGATATGTCTATCGATCCTACTTTCAAGGGTGACAACAAATGAAGGGTGAAGATTGGTGGGTCGCGTTTCACAGACGAAGATAGATCGCCAAAGATTATATTTTTCTTATCCAGCAAACTGGTAGAAAGAGGTCGTAACAAAGGATTTAATGGAAATTGGAACTTCGTAGAGGGCAAACAGCGAAACAAAAAGGGAAACAGGTTTTGAAAATCTTCAGTTATGCACTTTATTTTTATGCAGGTTAGGTCATATCTGGACAAGTAGTGGGAGGCGTTGAATTTCTATAATAGTGGTTGGAATGTGTTAGTGTTTTCCTCATTTGTAACTGTTTGCTAATTACAGAATAGAGCACAATGCACTTATACTTGGGTCATAGAAAGTGGACTATGAAATCTTTTAGTGAATCCTGATTATATAAAGATAAGAACAAAGAATTGTGCTTTTTTTCTTTTGGTTTCCTTGTAATTACTTTATAGTCCCAAATTTCTAGGGGGCCATGCCCCCCTGTAAATCTTCAGTTATGCACTTTCACCCTGGGGGCGCAATTAAACCCCGTTCTCAATGAATACGGCCTTGTGAGTAGCCCACTTCATGTTTCTCCCAGCATTTCCGGCCATGGAGCATTGCGAGGAGTATTTGATGTCTTGGGGGGTTTGTGTTGTTGTTATTTTCGTGTATGTATGTATGTGTTTGCTGTTAATGAGCTCCAGTATTTAAAACCAGATATGTTCTTTTTTTCTTTTTTTTACTCCTAATTCGTCAATCCTTTTCTTGTTCGGTTTTGTAATGGTTTTTTGTTCGGTTTTTTGGATGGCATGTAAAGTCATTAGTGCATATGGGTTAATGCCTAGTAAGGGATTTCACCCTTTATATGCATGTACTACCCGTGTGTACATATGCTTGGTCCATAAGAAAAGAGGGCTATGAAATCCTTTTAATAAATTCAATCAGTATGTGAAAAGTGTATTTTGAAATCCAAATAGTTTTGGGTAAGCGCCTTACCTAAAGCCTTGATAAATGCCCTACTTAGCGTTATTCATTCATTAGCGCATTGTAGAACCGGTTTTTTCGTTAGTTTCTTTCAGCTTTGCGTGAGACAACACAAAGAAGTGACAGAATAGACGGAAAATGTAAAATTTGGGCTAAATTTTTGCACATTAGGGAGGGGGAAGAGTAAAGTTTTACCCCCACGTAATGTGCAAATATATGGCCCAAATTTGTTTCTAAAGTATTATATTTTTAACTTACCTTGGCATATTTCATTGGAATTCAGCGTCAGTGAAACATATTAGAAGAACATTAGGTAGGGCGTACGTCATACAAGTACCGGGTTTTGGAAAAAAAATTATGTGAAGATATTGAACATGTTAGAGGGGTAGATGGTGCCATGTGGTTTGTGTTGACAGAATCCATCAGTGCATATGGGTTAATGCCTAGTAAGAGATTAGATAATTTTCTCATTAAGGAGATAATCATAAATTATGGGCTAATGTATAATAAAAGAAGAGATTATCTGATTTTCAGGAATTGTTTTTATCCAGTTTCGGAATATTTGGCTATTTCAAGGAACAGCATAAAACCTTAATCATCTTGCCTTAATATCAAGCGCATAGCCAAATTTCTCATTTGGTGATCTTATAGTCAATTAACTTTATTTAGCTTGCCTTGTGTTCGTGCTAGATGCCCCAACGTTTTCAAGTTTCTTAGTTAGGACCCGTCAAAATCGGGTGAAAGGAGAAACTTGGAAAAGGAGTGCCTGATCCCTGATCCACGACCAGTTTTTAAGAAGTAAATCTACTCTTTGTTATCTTTTCAAAAACTTCAGAAACAGGTGATAAAATAGTAATAGTCCTGTAATTGTTCGGAATATCTATCACCTTGCTTAAACAAGTGTAAAATTTAGCTACTTTAAGACAGCTGGGAAAAATCCATTTGTTTATGTAAGGATTAAAATTATATAGAAGCGGCTGAAAAAGTATATCAGTTAACAGAGAAGTCGACATACCATCACATCCTGTCGAAAATCTCTTTTTAAACTAGTAACAGCTTTTTAGTACTCCAAGAATATAAATATATAAAGAATATAAAAATATAAATATAGTCTTATCTACTTTCTTTGGTAAATATTTTCTATGATTATGTGTTCCTGCAGAAATTTAATCCGCCAGATAATGTCCAACTTCCCTAAAATGCTCAATAAATGCTTCTTCCATTGCTCTCTAATCCGTTATTTTAACTCCTTCATCAGTTGTAGTATGAGATGAAATATGTCTTATTCAACATTATTAGTTTTTAAATTTATTGGGTTTTCCTTGTTTTTCGAGGGGAATCGCGTTTACGAAATTCCTTTTGATAATATTTTGCTTTGCCTCTCTGAGAACAAGTGTTAGCCGATTTCTATGCTTTTTAAAATTCTCAATATTAATTTAATTTGGTTGCTGCATATTCACCTTATATAACCTTTTTTTCTTCTATGCTCTTTAACAGGATTTGATTAACCAGTGGCTTACTAGGTAAATCCTTACTTTTTCTAAATCCAAAGGGACATACTGGGTCAAATATTTGGTTAAGTTTGCTATAAAACAATTGACTTATTCGGGTGCTCAATATTTAAAACGAATTGAAAAAATAATTATTTATAATTATTTATTTATAAATATTTATAATTATTTATCAAACTAGTTGTATACGCATTCCCGCTTAATTCCTTGCGTAAACATCTTGTGTCTCCTTCAAATCGGATCATTAAGTGAATGAGCCCTGCGACTAGGATTTACTCGGAGATTTACAATAGCCTTTCGCTCGATCTTGAGAAAATGGTGAAAGACAAGTTCTGTGAACTTGACCGGCATTTAAAATCCCTTGAGAAGTCCGTTTCCGATATCGATCTAGCTACTAATGCTGTGAAAGCGTCAGTCAGTGAAATTAAAGGGACAACAGACAATCACAATGAGACCCTTGCACAAGCGTCGCTAGGTAACCAACTGATATTTTTCGGTCTCGAAGAAGATGTAACAACGAACACTGTTATCAAGAAGAACGTAGAAAACAAATTTATGGAACTATTTGCGCAGAAATTTCCGGGCATTCCTTTAGATGCCTCTGATGTTGTCTTTGCCCGAAGAATAGGACGCAAAGTGTCGAAGCTGCCAAGACCGACTGTAGTTACACTTTCAAACCTTAAAGTTCGGTCGCAGATTTTAAAAAATAGGAAGCAACTCAAGGGGTCTAGAATGTCTGTCACTGAATGCCTAACAAAAACTAAACGTGAGTTATTTGCATACGCAAAAACTGAATTTGGACTGAAAAATGTCTGGACCACGGATGGAAATGTTTTGGTTAAAACCGGACCCACAAGTGCCCGTCAACTGTCAAATAAGGATGAGATTAACATTTTGAAATGATATCTTGATACTTTGATCGGGGGCATTTAAAACCAAGAAAGTGAATTGATAATAATATTCATGGATGTAATTAATTTGTAACATTGTTGCTTTTCTACCTTAGTGCTACCATTTCTTTTTCTCTTTCTACTTCTTATCCTGCTTATGCTTTTCCTGCTCTATTTCCTGCTTATGCCTCTCTTCTTGTTGTGATAGTTGGTCGGATTTCTCAGACTCAAAAAAAAAAAGGGGGGGGAGAAGGAACGGAGATTTTTTCATCTGAGGGTTGCCCGTTTTTGGCCGTCATTATCAGCACATATATTCACGAAATACTACAAACACCGAAACACTCCTGTTATTACTATTTTCCTCCACTATCATTATTTAGTCTAATTGATGAAAATAAAAAACATCGTTGATCTCGACGATGAATGATTTTTGATTCTTAATTGAACAGGCCCTGCTAAAAACCGCATTTCTCAATCTGCCAGGATGCGATGACGAGTCAGCTACTGATCCCGTGATAGACAGGGTGAATGCCTCGTCCTGCTCATATGCAACACCCCAAGAATATCTTAATGAAATACTTCCTGCAATTTCTACTAATGATAAATCTAATTTTTTCTGTCAAATTGATAAATTTAATCTTTTAATTCAAGGAATTAAACACAAATGGGATGATATTCTTACATTCACTGCTGAAAAGAAAAATCCTTTTAGTTTAGTTGGTTTAACAGAAACTTGGCTGTCTTCTCAAGATGGCATGTCGCCATACTGTCTGCCGGGTTTTGAAGCCATACATCTTCCACGGCACGTAACAAAGGGCTCCGGTGGCATTACATTATTTGTAAATGATTCTACCTCTTACAAGCGCCGCAATGACTTGGAATCAATTTTTAATGGTGTGGTCGAACGTCGTCGATCTGTCTACTCAATAGTCATTGAAATTCTTGGAAAGTCATCTCTAGTAGATTTCGTGTGCCTTTTTTATAAGCCACCGCCATTTCCAAGTGACATTTCAAGTTGAGCAGCTTATGTCGGAATGTGGTCGAGGTAAAAATACATGTCTTATGGGTGACTTTAATATCAACTTGCTGACGACTGACGGTGACACCAACCCGCGTTCGTTCCTTGATACAACCGTAGCATCTGGTCTTCTCCCCACTGTAAACTTTCCCACGCGGTATTGTTCAGCTAGAAATACTGCAACACAGATTGACAATATATTCCTTTCCTTTAACCCTCATACATCTTTTACCTCGCATATTATAACATCTGATGTTTCCGATCACTACCATGTCATTAAACGGGTGCCAACAAGGGCAGGCCGATACACGCAGCCAACGTAGACTCTTGTTTTAACGTGTCAAATTTAGTCCCAAAAAATCATTGACTGCTTCACTGGAACCCTGAAATCGAATGATTGGTCTGATGTAAATGATGTGTCTTTGGCAGATATGGCTGCAAATGCACTTACGAGCCGGCTTAAACAGTTAACAGAACGGTGTATTCCTCTACGAACAAGTCGGATCAAAAGTGTTCCCAAAACTCCTTAGATGACGAAAGGTCTCGTTCAGTCTACCGAACACAGAAATAGACTTTACCTGAAAGCTTGTAAATCTACAACTCCTGAAGCGAGAGAGACATACAAAAAGTACAGAAATACATTAAACGGATTAGTACGTAATACAAAAAGGTGGTATTATGCGGAGAGAATAAATGAATGTAAGAGTAACTTGAGAAAAGTATGGGAGGTTGTTAATGAAATAATTTGTCAAAGAAGGAGGAAGGTGGCTATACCTAAAGAAATAATAAATATGCGTGGTGAGACAGTAGCAAGCGAATCTCGTGCTGATGCTTTTAATCAATTTTTCGTTAATCAGACATCTCTATATGCTTCTGCCCCATCTCCTGAACAAACCCACAGTAGAACAATATCATGTCTTTTTCCAGCACCATGTACGAAAGAGGAATTACTAGTGATTATCAGTAAGCTGCCTAATGGCAAAACCCAAGACACCTTTGGGCTGTGCAACTACATCTTGAAGAAGGCCTCTGCAGGTCTTGTATCTCCACTAACACATTTGGTCAACCTTTCACTAGCAACCGGAGTTTATCCTAATGTGCTTAAAACTGCCTAAGTCCTTACCCTCTACAAAAAAGGAGACAAGAGTCTTATCTCTAATTATCGACCCATATCAATTCTACCGGTTATATCAAAAGTCCTCGAGCGAGTGGTTTATAACAGAGTATATAGATTCCTCGATGTCAAGCAGCTACTCTCTTCCCGTCAATACGGGTTTCGGCGTTATCACTCAACTTTGCATGCCTTAGTTGATTCAGTTGAATACATATTAAATAGCCAGGATGCTGGAGAAAAGGTACTAGGGATTTTTCTGGATTTCACTAAAGCTTTCGACACGGTATGCCATTCAATCCTCCTCACAAAATTACATTCATTTGAAATATATGGTGTTGCTCACGAGTGATTTTCGTCATACCTGACGGATCATAAGCAGTTTGCAATTGTGGAGGGTAGTATGTGGCCGGTATTGCAAGTAAAATCTGGTGTACCTTAGGGGTCGGTACTTGGACTGCTCTTCTTCATTTTGTATATCAATGACTCGACAACATGTCATACTACAGATGCACACCCAGTACTATTCGCTGATGACTCAAATTTCTTCATTGCTGCTGAATCATCCGAGTCTGCTACAAAAAAGACCCAAAAAACTCTTGACGAAATATCTGACTGATGTTTTCGTAACAAAATGCAGGTAAATGCTACAAAATCTGCATCATAGTCTTCACTTCTGATCCTTCAAACTCCTCATTGTCTCACAATGTCGCACTGTCAATCAATGGAAATTCAATTCCTCAGACCACAGTCACAAAGTTCCTTGGCGTATTCGTAGATTCCTCTCTTTCGTTCAAACATCACATATCCCAGCTGTCTTCAACAGTCTCACGGCAAACATCAATGGTTCATAGAGCTAACCTGCTTCTAAGTGCTGACATGATGAAAATGCTTTATAATGCTTTTATCTTCCCCTACTTGAACAACTGCTATTCTGTCTGGGTAATACATTCAAATCTCATCTAAAATCATTAAAGAGATCACAACACCGTGCAGTCAAGGCCACATATTGCCTCCCCAGGCTATACCCCTCAACAGACCTATACAGAGACACTGGAACAATAGATATAGCAGAAATAATCAACGTTAGTAATCTGCGTTTAGCACACTCGGCAATATCGAATAGAATTCCTCAAGGTCTTTCCAGGTACTTCGAACTTTGTAGCACAACTCATCGAGGAAGAGCTCTCCGCTGCAACAAGTACAATTTTAAGCTACCGAGAAGAAGGTTTACGAGGTCTCAACACTCCAGTTTATAGAAGTATTTCTGTATGGAACTCAATTAACGAATCTATTAAATCCATAAAATCATATGGCACACTCCAAAAACGATACCTCTCTTACACAGTATTGGATACTGCATGAGTGAATGTCTCAATTTTTCGTTTGTATCTTATCCTCTCGCTCTCCTTCTTAGACTCCACCTCGTCTCGATTCTTTTCTTTCTAATTCTTTATCCCTCTCTTATGTTATCAGCTCTTCTCTTTTCATTTCATAGTGTGATATAAATTTGTTTACCAATACCGGGTATGACTCGTACAAGCATTGCTTTGAGTCGAAATGTTCATGTTAATTGTTTCGTTTGTTCATTTATTTAAAAATAACAGGTTGATTGATTGATTGATTCTTCTTCTTATAGTAGAAAGGTAGTATTTCTGCGTTTGGATTGAAATATAAAAATAAATTGATGATTTTACTGTTAATAGCTCTGATACATTGTGTTTTAGGTTGCCAATAAGATACCTCAGCAATATATTGACAACGACTGGGGGTATTAAGGCTACTACTATTACTACTTCTGCTCTTATAATTTAAATACATAAAAAGAGTGTAAGTGTATCCAGGTTGTCAAAGAGTATAGATAGAATCTTTTGGGAATGATATAAAGTTTTATTTTTCAGGTCAACTTCAGGAGTTATAAAATTAAATTAAAAAATACTGTTTGTGTCAGGATTAAAAAAATGTTGAAAAAGTTTCTCCAACATACAAATAGCAAGCTAAACTATGGATTCTTATAGAAAAAAAAATTAAAAGGTATAAAATATTTTTTTTTCAATGAAAACAAGTTCTTCAAAGGAAAGTAAAGAGCTCCATTAAGCCAAAATGAGCATAAATAAAGTCAAATAATCTTCAAAGCATAAAACTACATCAAATCACTATCAATAGATAAATGAAACTCAAAACGAACAGAAATTACAGTAAACAGCCAAGTCAAACTGAAAACGGGCAAAATTAACATGATTAGGGCCGATAACCCCTATGCCCAGTGGCGGATCCAGGGGGGAGAGGGCCCCCCTTAGCGTAGTCTAAAGTAGTGTACTTTACTTAATTAACGCACGTTTGCGTTAATTAAACTTGCTCCTAACGGAAGTTTATCGAATCAACCTATGTTGCCCCCCCTAAGAAAATCCTGGATCCGCCCCTACCCCTGCCTTCTCAAGACCAGAACATAATTTTCGCTTCACTGAAAAAAAAAACATTTTTTAAATGTTTTCGATTTTTTTTATTTTCATAAATAAAAAATTATTGGAACCTTAAGGAATAAATATAATATTGCATTGCTCCCCAGAATAACCTTGGAAATTATGCAACCACTCCTGGGGGAAATGCTCTGAAACGTGCTCATAAATATAATAATAATCAATAATGATAATTTATTTATAACCCACTGCACAAACAATGTGATAAAAAGTGGAGTAAAGAGAAAAAAGAAGAAAAATAAACACACACAGCACAATGTAAAATATACAAATAAAAAGAACATTCAGTTAAACAAACGAATAATAATGATATATTTCTTACCACTTACAAAAGGGAAACGGTGAAATACCAGGAAAGAAAACAATAAAACTACAAATAAGCAAAAAATACACAAAAAAGAAACAACGAATTAGCTAAACAGGCGGATAATACGATGGTTAGGACCAAGACGGATTGGCGCATCATCAACTAATTTCGAACTCAAATTTTCCAATGAAAGAACAATATCTGTTGCCTGATACGGACTGATTAACCTCCGGTTCCGGAATGATCGCGGTAAATAAAGTAAAAACTTGCAGTAGCGATAGTAATCCGTCTTGGCCCTTTTTACGTCATCTTTATTCAGAAGCATATATACGCCAGAGCAAAATAACACGGAATGGTCGGAAAAACTCGAGTGAAGCTTTGTTAGCGCTTGTCGCCGGAAATATCCACGATTTCCAACAATTTTAGAATATCCCAGTTTAAGCTTATTTTTAACATCACGAATTGTCTGAAACCGAAAAGAACTTAGTGAATTGCAGACAGAGATCCCGAGCCATCGAAAAGAGGTGACTTGAGGTATAGAAAAAGAGCTGCAATCCAAAGGATGATACGAACTAATCCCATTAAAAATAAGATATTCACATTTATCAACATTAAGGAATAACCCAATACTTCCAAATGCAGCGGCGACGGATCGGACAGAACGCGCTAAACCAAACTCAGTTCGGCTAATAAGAAGCAAGTCGTCAGCATAAGCTAAGTGTGACAAGTCTGTGAATCCCGTAAGGCAAGAACTACTTATACCAGACAAAACATGTTCAATAGAAGCAATAAAGATATGGGGAGAGAGAACTCCCCCCTGCCTAACTCCACACTTAACTGTATGTCCGAAGAAATCCCCACTTCCTGACTTTAATATTAGATATGAATTTGAACACCAAAACTTTAGAACAAGAATCATAGACGCATTCACACCGAGTTGACTAAGAGTATAGAAAGCTTGGGCATGGCAAATACTATCGAATGCTTTAGATATATCAAGGGTACAAAAATGAAGACTATAGCTATTTCGAGTGGCTTCCTTAATAGGCAGCGCTAAAAGGCGGTGAGCATGTTGACAACTCAAACCAGACCTGAATCCAAACTGGTTAGCCTCATAATTTGCAAATTTATCAATGTGTGGAAGCAATACATACTCAGATAATTTACTTAGAGTACAAGCGACAGTAATCAGCCTATACGAATTACATGAATGTAGATATTTTCCTTTTTTTATTGTAGAAGCAACGCTTCCACATAAAAACGAATCAGGGACAATAGACCTAGAAAGGCACATTTGAAATAATAAGTGGAGATGCGATACAAATTCCATTCCATACAGTGGAACGCGGATCAAGATGAGCGGCACAAATACTATCAAGGTCACAAGCCATTGAATTCAACCGTCGAAGAGATTTCACAATATTAGATTTTCAACAGGAATAATATGTCTTTGGGAGGAACCTTTTAGGAAGAACCTTTGCCAGTAAAGCAGAAAAACGGCTATGAACAGCATGATTAGTCCGGAAAGGAAGCGTGTATAGTGATTAATATATGACAATCTTGGAATAATATCACTGGAGAAAGAATCTTCGAGTTTTGACGCATTCAGCACACTTTTCCACTGTTTACCATTAGACGGGAATTCAGCGCCCGAAAACCGAACTGCACGAAGATGACGCTTATAAGCCGATTTTGTTTTCTGCTTGATGCTAAAAACTTGCCCACTAGAAGCTCTATCGCAAGCAATCCATAACTTTAACCAAAACTTGGCTCGGTTTTTAACTTTCTTAAGTTCCGGATCACACTTCCAAAAAGTCTTGCGGGTGTTAAGTCGCACGCGAATAAACAGAACAGCTATTGCTTCAGCTTGTTTAATTGAAGAGATAATATTTCTATAGTAAGCATTTAGCTGACCACGGACACCATTGACAAAATAACCGGCACCAAGAAGATGAAAAGGCACAGATATATTGGGTAGCAGCAAAGCGAGAGTTGAAAGATAGAGTGACCAATTTGCATTACCCCAATCACGTTTGCAAGTCCATTTTTTAGACTTAGGAGGAGCACTGAAGCTGATTAGGAGGAGCTCTCCTTATCGTCAGCATGAACATCAGAGGAATGAAGAAAGGGCGTTCACACAAAATGGTCTAAATTAGAAACTGCACCACTATTACGGATATATGAGAAGCTGGAATCTTTATTTATAATCCTATACGCAGCTGGTAGAGCATTTAGCAGGGTCTCAGAACGAATGGATGGTAAGTGAATGTTGCAATTCAGATCACCGGCAAGTAGCCATGTGTAGCCAAAAGATTCGATGCCACTAATTAGACCTTGTAGCTTGTAACAAGACTTGGCAAAGCTCGAGAACGACTATACCAACTTTTTATCATGCGGCAGGTAAGCATTTATTAGGACAGTGTCACCAAGTCTTACAGCTAGAAAGTGCTCAGATGAGTGGTAGCACACCGGGGATAAATCTTCAAGAGTCCGTCTGATATAACACGCGAGACCACCAGAAAGCCTACCCCGAGTCCGTCAGGAAAAGGACATCAAGACGGCTTAACTTTTCTTCCAGGCTTGGAACTTTATCTTCAGTCCCGTTAATGTTAAACGAACACACAGAGATTTTGGGACAGTTCATTTATGAAGGCGCCCAGTAACGTTCTTAACAAGAGCTTGGAGAGGGGGACAGCGAAAACTAAATTCCACATGATCACCTCCACAGTTTGCATATTTTATGGGATTTGTACAAGGGGTTTCCTTGCAGTACTCATGAGGACTGGATCATCTGGAACATTTATGGGAGGTACTGGGACAGTTAGCAATGAGATGCTCAGGAGACTGGCATTTTCTACAGCATCTTGGGATTTTCTTAAATTCATAGACACAGATCAGTTCATATTCAACTTTCAATCCCAATCTAAGAGCCGAAATCTGAGATTCTTGATCACTAAAGGCAATCTTGACACACCGTGAATTGCCAATCCGGGTGGCTTCAATAACCCCAAAACAGTTGTTGAACAGAGATAAATCAAACGAGTCGCCAATCCCTTTCGCGATTCCGTAAAACTTCTTTTCCACAGCCTTCACATCTGATCCGTGCAAGACCAAATGGGCTGAATCTCAAAAGCCACTTGCCACAACACTGTCAATATTCACTATTATTCTGTCCCCCAAGGTGCGAATATTCTCAACACATTCATGTCCGGCAATTTTATCAATCACAGCTTTTCGTTTCGACGGATTGTCAAGATCGCGCGGTGTCTTCGTGATAACGATTGTCGCTTGATAACGATAAAGATTGTCGAAATGTACATCATAAGCAGTCAACTTATATTTAATTTGCAGCAAAGTCTGTTGAAGAGTATTAATTTTTGCCGTTAGCCTAGAATAGGCTACTGCAGGTAAAGATGGAACCTCTGTGGGGGAACGTATCACGAAAACGAACAGGATAGGATTAGACCCAGTTTTCATTCTCTGAATCAGTTCTAGCATGTCCTTCAGGTGATTCATTGTAGCATTTGGTCCAGTACATTTAGGACAAGCCACCGAAATCAGCAGCTTTTCCCACAGCAATTTCTTTCCTTTCGCAATATCAGTCACCTCAAAAAAGTCTACAGCTGATTTCATAATAACTGCATCTTCTGCTCCTCTCTCCAAATTATACTGAAGAAAGTTCAGAACAGGGGAATACACTAAACAGTCCGATGGTCCAAAATCAATGTCCATTTTCCGTACGAATTTGTTAATCCAAAAGATTAATACGTTTATCCGTAAAACAAAGCGTCTACAAATGTCTAATTTCTTGCTAAAAACTAGTGAGACAATTTTCACACAATATCGCTATAAGCGAACTTCATTTGTTGACTGATTATAAAATAAGTTCATAAAAACTTGCCAAACAGCTTTTATTTAAAATCCAGAGAAGTTATTCGTTGTTCACTGAATGAATGCTATTTCAAGACTGACGATGTCACTCACATCGTTTTTTTTCCAGAATTAAGGCTCTAAATGAATTTTTTCAAACTTTTGACCTATCTAGATCGTTTTTTTGGAGGAGAAAATCCCAGTTTGCCAATTAAAAAAAAAAACAGGGTCGCTTTCAAGAATAAATTTATACATAAATAAATATATGACTATCAAATCGTTCTTCTGGACGGTTCGTACTAGTTCAAAATAGTGTTTCAATGGTTTCATATAATTCTGAGACGTTTCAAATTACTCTGACCTCGTTTAATGTTTTCACTTAAATACAAATGTTTAACCATCAACTGTTATGCTATTCGCATCGGCTTATCTAAAAAGAGGCACTCGGAAACATTTCAAATGTCTAAAACTTAAAGTGATGAATTAAAAATTCATTCTTAATTGAGAGTATTCAAATTGAATTGTTAAAATTGTTATTCATAAAATATTTTAAACAATATAACAAAACCGAAAACAATTTTCAAATTAATTTCGAGAGAAAAAAAGAAGAAATTATTTACAATAAACCGTTTGTAGTTTTGATTATTTCTCTAGAGAAAGATCTTTAAAAACATCATTTAATTTTTGATTTGCTGAACGGATTGAAGATTTACACCCTCATCTCCATCAGTCAGTATATATCGGCACCATTGTCGCAAACCTGTGAAAAAATTAGCCATTACCTGGGTCAGTAGCCAGATTCCTACTTAGGTTATACAAAAATAAGAATGAAAACTTTGTTAAAACACATTTTGATCACATTTTTACGAGCCAGACAAAAATTTTTGGGGGAGGAGGGGTCAAACTCCCTCCTCCCAAAATCATTTTAATTAAAGGTAGTAATAATCTTATTATCGGTGTGTTTGCCTCCAAGAGGATAGAATAAACTACTTTCACCCAAATAGCAATACATTACCATCTTATAATATTTTAGTTTAAAAAACTTCTAATAATGTTTAACTATGTTTCGTATTATAAATTATACGATTTACCTATGTTTGGTGTATCTTTGAAATTATTTATCTTTCTAACTTTACTAAATTAGTCCTAACCTATATCAAACAAGCCTTAGACAGTTCGTTTTCTAAAGGGGAACGTCTTGCTGTCAAGGAATTTGTTGGTCTTTTGAAATGTATTTTTATTAAGACTGTAAAATCAATAAATGTCTTTGATTTAAAATACATGATTTGACAAAATGCAAAAATTTACAGTCTCCTATTTAGACCTCATATTTACACCCAAATTGAAAAATTTTCATAAAATCGCTAAAATGTTAATGACAGTTATAGTAAATGTCTCATTATTAGCAATCCTGGAGCTTTAGCTCCAAAACCTTTGACTTTCTATCATTTAACAATAAAATCTTTGTAACTGTGTTCATACAAAATAACTTGTGAAATTTCACAGGAAACGTGTAATGATGGCAACATTGGTGCGCTGGTCCCGGAGGGTCTGAAATACCAGGACAACACGTGGAGGGAGTGAAGAAACGTACTGCAATACCAGGCCAACCCGTAGAGGGAGCGGGGCAAGCCCCAATATACATCCATAAATTTCCAAAAATCAGTTTAATATTCTGGGGCTCTTATAGGGACCGGTTCTAGGCGTTCAACCCCCGGAAAACAACCCCCCCTTGGAAAATAAGGCTTTCCGAATTGGAGAATTTTATTTGAGTTTTTTTTTTATTTCCGTAGGGGGAAAGTAGTATCTTATATAAAGCTTTCAAAAATACATGAAAAAATACATTGAATTGCGCATAAGGTTTCAAAAATACATGAAAAAATACATTGGAATTGGGCAAAGAAAACCCATGCGTGGGACACTGTATTTACGCGTGAACATTTTAAAGGTTGGCCCACTAAAGTCGAGGTTTTTTTTTAAACTTGGCAAAGTATAATGTAGTCAAGCATGTTTTGCTCGTAATAATATAATTTAAAGCAAACAGGTTTTTTTGTAAAGCAGTAATAGATATCACCAGTGATTGCATAATATGCCTTACAACGGGGCAGTCACCTATGGATTCTACGAGTGATTGCGTAATATGACTTACCAGGGTCAGTCACCTATTACTATGAACGGTACATACCTTACCAGACAGGTTTTCTGAGGTAACACCCATTTTTTTGGGGTCAATCAGAGAGAGAGCGGTGGTTACTCCATATACAGTAACTTGATTAGTAGGTTTTTTGAAGCACTTTCATCATAACATGTTTTATTATTATTTTTTTTGGCAATTGACATTTTTTTCTGATAACAAGTACCATTCATTGCGATCGTAGCTCTATGTTGGCTCGTTTTATATACTTCAGCTTGTCTATTCATTTGTGTTAAATAAAAATCTTGAATCTGTAACATGAAAAAATAAGTATTTAAACAAAATGTACGATGCTGCTAATTAAAGAATAGTAGGCTACACTCAGAATTGTTTGCATGAGGGTTCAGTTAAAGAGGTCTCACTTGCACGAGGGTTCAGATGCATGGGGATTCAGTTGCTTGGGGTTCAGTTACACGGGGGTTCAGTTACAATGGAACCCACACAAAAACAAAGGGGCACACACAAAAGCCAAATTAGCCCAGTGGTCTGTGAGAAATCATGGGTTGCATGGAGGGTTGAGTTGCAAGAGGGTTCAGTTAAAGGGGGTACAGTTACCCGGGGATTTAGTTAAATTGGGTCGAGTTGCACGAGGGTTCAGTAGCACGAGGGTTCAGTAGCATGGGGATTCAATTCTACAGGGTTTCGGCTATACAGGGGTTCAGTTACATGGAGGGTTCAGTTGCACGAGGGGGAATTTGCGAATTGGAGGAGATGGTGTGATAGTGTACTGTATAATACACAAGTAATGTTTTGGAGAGTACTGTCAATTTAAAATAGTTTAGAAATAAAAAAAAAATTAACAAGAAATGGCTGAAAAGTGTTTTGAGGGAGATGGGATTGCATGGAGGGTTGGGCTGCACGAGGGTTCAGTTAAAGGGGGTACAGTTACACGGGGGTTTAGTTAAATTGGGTTGAGTTGCACGAGGGATCAGTAGCACGAGAGTTCAGTAGCAAGGGGGTTCAGTAGCACGAGGGTTCAGTAGCATGGGGATTCAATTCTACAGGGTTTCGGTTATACAGGAGTTCAGTTACATGGAGGGTTCAGTTGCACGAGGGGGGATTTGCGAATTGGAGGAGATGGTATGATAGTGTACTGTATAATACACAAGTGATGTTTTGGAGAGTATTGTCAATTTAAAATAGTTTAGAAACAAAAAAAAAATTAACAAGAAATGGCTGAAAAGCGTTTTGAGGGAGATGGGATTGCATGGAGGGTTGGGTTGCACGAGGGTTCAGGTAAAGGGGGTACAGTTACACGGGGGTTTTGTTAAATTGGGTTGAGTTGCACGAGGGATCAGTAGCACGAGAGTTCAGTAGCACGGGGGTTCAGTTGTACAGGGTTTCGGTTATACAGGGGTTCAGTTACATGGAGGGTTCAGTTGCACGAGGGTTCAGTAGCACGGGGGTTGAGTTAAATGGGGCTTGAGTTCCACAAGAGTCGACTATAAATAAGGCTATTGCTTCTTTCTGAACTTTCTGTGAGAGGCGGGGTTAATTATTTAGTTTAAATAATTCTAAGAGGAATTGAGTTTTTCTTTCATTGAAATGCAAGAGTTGGAATATTTCAGTAGTGCTTTGTCGTGGTTTAGCTTGTCACAGTTACATTCTCTTGATCTTTCAAAGTTCACTTTGATTTTATTTCATTGATTCTTTTTGTTTGCATGTCCGGATTGGTGTTTGCAAGTCCAAGTTGGGTTTTCAGACCTGCGTTTTTTAGATTTTCGTGGGTGTTTGCTTCCCGGGGTTTATTATTTGAGAAGTTAACTTTAGTATTTCGTGATTTGACGTGCCTGAAATCATGAATTAGAATAGTTAATTAGCTGTTGGGGTTTTCAGAACTAGTTTTTTTTAGATTATCGTGGATGTTAGGTTCCTAGGATTTATTATTTGAGAAGTTAACTTTAGTATTTCATAGTTTGACTTGCCTGAAATCATGAATTAGAATATTTAATTGGCTGTTTGGGGGTTTTCAGACCTAGGTTTTTAGATTTTCGTGTGTGTTTGACTCCTGGGGTTTATTATTTGAGAAGTTAACTTTAGTATTTTGTGGTTTTACGTGCCTGAAATCATGAATTAGAATAGTTAATTTATCTGTTTGGGTTTTCAGACCTAGTTTTTCTTTTAGAATTTCGTGGGCGTTAGGTTCCTGGGACTTATTATTTGAGAAGTTAACTTTAGTATTTCGTATTTGACGTGCCGGAAATCATGAATTAGAATATTTAATTGGCTGTTTGGGGATTTTTAAACCTAGGTTTTTTAGGTTTTCGTGTGTGTTTGACTCCTGGGGTTTATTATTTGAGAAGTTAACTTTAGTATTTTGTGGTTTTACGTGCCTGAAATCATGAATTAGAATAGTTAATTACCTTTTTAGTTTTTTCAGACCTAGGTTTTTTAGATTTTCATGCGTGTTTGACTCCCGGGGTTTTTTATTTGAGAAGTTAACTTTAGTATTTTGTGGTTTTACGTGCCTGAAATCATGAATTAGAATATTGAATTAGCTGTTTAGGGTTTTCAGACCTAGGTTTTTTAGATTTTCGTGGTTGTTTTGCCGAAAAAAAACATAGTTGTACCCTCAACGCCTCGCTCTTTACGCTAAATTTTTTTATTGTTTTAAAAATTAGAGTTGTGAGAAAGTCAAACTTTAACGTAAAGAGCGAGTCGTTGAGGAGGGGACAGCCCCTTTCACAAACGGAAAAATTTCTGTTCGTTCTAAGTTTTAACATCGTTCCTTACTTTCAGTTAAAAAAAACTTGTTTTTTACTTAGGTAATAATGGAACATTTAGTATTTTTTCTAATGTAAGTGTTTTCTTAAGAAAATGGCCCATCTTTAACAAATATAGCCTTAGCTAGTTAAAACTGCGCATAAATTCTTGATTTTTTGTCGTGTTACTTAGGTAATAATGGAACATTTAATATTTTTTCTAATGTAAGTGTTTTTCTTAAGAAATTCCCATTGGGGTTTATATTACACCTCCTCAAAACGAATTCAGATGGTTTTAGGAATCATCTCCCTAGCCATAACTTCATTCAACCTTGAGCAAAAGTATAAAAGTTTGATGAAGTATTTCTCTACTTAACAACTGTGTTAATAGCCTCCGAGATGATAGGACTGTATGACTCCGAATTTATTGGATTAAAAAAATCATCTTATCGTGTTATATTTGAATGTGCTTTTTTATTATTGTCTATGGATCTCGAAGAAATTGACTGTTATCATTGGATAATGAACTATAATCTGTTTGAGTATGATAAAAGCTTGTGGAGTACTACATTACGTTATATAAACAGACTGGGATTCTATGATAGAGTGATTACACCACTTAATAATATTGGTCAGGAACTGAGAAATTTTCAGGAGGAAGTCAGTGAAATTTGCAGCTTTTTTGGGGTTGAAGCACTCTACGTAAAGGGTAATGTACCTACAGATAAAGTTTTAATTCAAAAGTGTGACCCTAGGAATCCACTTTTCAATCTAAACGAGTTTAAGTGTCCTAAATTTGAAGGGGGTTATCACCGTCCTGAAGACGAGGTTAGGTTCTTCGCGCAGTGGATACCTAAGGACATACCTGATCGTGATAAATCCATAAGACATGGTAAAAACAAACTATTCTATATCATGGGATCATCGTTTCTGGATGTTTAAGTGTGAACTCTAAGTACTATTTTTATGTAAATATGTGGTGTTGTATTTTTTTCTCAAAAAAAATATGTTAATATGTTTAAGCAATAAATATCTTTAAGCTTAACCCATCTTTATTCTTTAGAATAGTTTTATTCATTTCATTAAATTATGAAGAAATTGTAAGTAAGTAACAATAGCTTTCTTGAATTCACTTCCTGGACACAATACAGATAATTAATTCAAGAAATCTTAATAAAATCGCAAGTAAGTAATAAAGTCTTTATTGTTTTCACCTATTGGATACACAATGCTGAAATTTCATTCAAGAAATTATGAAGGAATTGTAAATAGGTAACACACTCATTCTTGAAGTCACCTCTTGTATACTCAATGCAGAAATTTCATTTAAGAAATTATCAAAAATTTTAAGTAAGCAGCAAATTCTTTCTTGAATTCGCCTCCTGGATAAATAAAAAAAAGACATTTCTTTCTAAAGATTATGACGAAATTCTAAGTAAGCAACAAACTCTTTCTTGAAGTTACCTCATGGATACACAATGCAGAAATTTCATTTAAGAAATTATCAAAAATTGTAAGTAAGCAGCAAATTCTTTCAAAAATATGTTAATACGTTTAAGCAATAAATATCTTTAAGCTTAACCCGTCTTTATTCTTTAGAATAGTTTTATTCATTTAATTAAATTATGAAGAAATTTTAAGTAAGTAACAATAGCTTTCTTGAATTAGCTTCCTGGACACAATACAGATATTTAATTCAAGAAATCATAATAAGATCGCAAGTAAGTAATAAAGTCTTTATTGTTTTCACCTATTGGAATCACAATGCTGAAATTTCATTCAAGAAATTATTAAGGAATTGTAAATAGGTAACACACTCATTCTTGAGGTCACCTCTTGTATACACAATACAGAAATTTCATTTAAGAAATTATCAAAAATTGTAAGTAAGTAGCAAATTCTTTCTTGAATTCACCTCCTGGATAAATGAAAAAAGACATATCATTCAAGAAATTATGACGAAATTCTAAGTAAGCAACAAACTCTTTCTTGAAGCTACCTCATGGATACACAATGCAGAAATTTCATTTAAGAAATTATCGAAAATTGTAAGTAAGCAGCAAATTCTTTCAAAAATATGTTAATACGTTTAAGCAATAAATATCTTTAAGGTTAACCCGTCTTTATTCTTTAGAACAGTTTTATTCATTTCATTAAATTATGAAGAAATTTTAAGTAAGTAACAATAGCTTTCTTGAATTTGCTTCCTGGACACAATACAGATATTTAATTCAAGAAATCATAATAAAATCGCAAGTAAGTAATAAAGTCTTTATTGTTTTCAGGTATTGGATACACAATACTGAAATTTCATTCAAGAAATTATGAAGGAATTGTAAATAGGTAAGACACTCATTCTTGAGGTCACCTCTTGTATACACAATGCAGAAATTTCATTTAAGAAATTATCAAAAATTGTAAGTAAGTAGCAAATTCTTTCTTGAATTCGCCTCCTGGATAAATAAAAAAGACATTTCATTAACGAAATTATGACAAAATTCTAAGTAAGCAACAAACTCTTTCTTGAAGTTACCTCATGGATACAAAATGCAGAAATTTCATTTAAGAAATTATCAAAAATTGTAAGTAAGTAGCAAATTCTTTCTTGAATTCGCCTCCTGGGTAAATAAAAAAGACAGTTCATTCAAGAAATTATGACAAAATTCTAAGTAAGTAACAAACTCTTTCTTGAAGTTACCTCATGGATACACAATGCAGAAATTTCATTTAAGAAATTATGAAAAAATTGTAAGCAAGTAACAAACTCTTTCATGAAGTCACCTCGCGGATACACAATGCAGAAATTTTATTAAAGAAATTATGAAAAAATTGTAAGTAATTAGCAAATTCTTTCTTGAATTCACCTGCTGGATAAACAAAAAAGACATTTCGTTCAAGAAATTATGACAAAATTCCAAGTAAGTAACAAACTCATTATTGTTTTCACGACTTAGATACACGATGTAAAAATTTAATTCAAGAAATTATGAAAAAATTCTCAGTAAGTAACAATTTCTTTCTTGAAGTCAACTCTTGGATACACAATACGGAAATTTCATTTAAGAAATTATGAAAAAATTGTAAGCAAGTAACAAACTCTCCTGAAGTCACCTCTTGGATACGCAATACAGAAACTTCATTTAAGTAACTATGAAAAAATTGTAAGTAAGTAACAAATTCTTTCTTGAAGTTACCTCTTGGATACACAGTACAGAAATTTCATTAAAGAAATTATGAAAAAATTGTAAGTAAGTAGCAAATTCTTTCTTGAATTCACCTGCTGGATAAACAAAAAGACATTTCGTTCAAGAAATTATGACAAAATTCTAACTAAGTAACAAACTCTTAATTTTTTTCACGACTTAGATATACGATGTAGAAATTTAATTCAAGAAATTATGAAAAAATTCTCAGTAAGTAACAATTTCTTTCTGGAAGTCAACTCTTGGATACACAAAACGTAAATTTCTTTCAAGAAATTATGACAATATTTGTAAGTAAGTAACAAACTCTTTATTGATTTCACCTCTTGGATATACAGTACAGATACTTCATTCAAGAAACTATGAAAAAAATCGCAAGTAAGTAACTTTTTTTCTCTTTATCACAAACAATTTTCACTTAGCTACACGATGTAGAAATTTAATTCAAGAAATTATGAAAAAATTGTCAGTAAGTAACAATTTCTTTCGTGAAATCAACTTTTGGATACACAATTCGGAAATTTCATTCAAGAAATTATGAAAATATTTGTAAGTAAGTAACAAGCTCTTTATTTAATTCACCTCTTAAATGTACAGTACAGATACTTCATTCAAGAAACGTGATTAAACACGTTTTGAAACTACGTTTTGACACTCAAACTCTTTTAGATTGAAAAGTGGAATCCTAAGGTCACACTTTTGAATTAAAACTTTATCTGTAGGTAAATTACCCTTTACGTAGAGTGCTTCAACCCCGAAAAAGCTGCAAATTTCACTGACTTCTTCCTGAGCATTTATCAGTTCCTGACCAGTATTATTAAGTGGTATAATCACTCTATCATAGAATCCCAGTCTGTTTATATAACGTAATGTAGTACTCGACAAGCTTTTATCATACTCAAACAGAATATAGTTCACTATCCAATGATAACAGTCAATTTCTTCGAGATCCATAGACAATAATAAAAAAGCATATTCAAATATAACACCACAAGATGATTTTTTAATCCGATAAATTCGGTGTCATACAGTCCTATCATCTTGGAGGCTATTAATGTAGTTGTTAAGTAGAGAAATACTTCATCAAACTTTTATACCTTCGCTCAAGGTTGAATGGAGTTATGACTAGTGAGATGAGTCCTAAAACCATCTGAATTCATTGTGGGGAGGAGACATAAAACCTCCAGTGGGAATTTTTTAAGAAAAACACTTGCATTAGAAAAAATACTAAATGTTCCATTATTACCTAAGTCTCACGACAAAAAATCAAGAATTTATGGGCAGTTTTAACTAGCTAAGGCTATATTTGTTAAAGATGGGTCATTTTCTTAATAAAACACTTACATTAGAAAAAATACTAAATGTTCCATTATTACCTAAGTAACAAGACAAAAAATCAAGAATTTATGCGCAGTTTTAACTAGCTAAGGCTATATTTGATAAAGATGGGCCATTTTCTTAAGAAAACACTTACATTAGAAAAAAATACTATATGTCCAATTATTACCTAAGTAACACGACAAAAAATCAAGAATTTATGCGCAGTTTTAACTAGCTAAGGCTATATTTGTTAAAGATGGGCCATTTTATTAATAAAACACTTACATTAGAAAAAAATACTAAATGTTCCATTATTACCTAAGTAACACGACAAAAAATCAAGAATTTATGCGCAGTTTTAACTAGCTAAGGCTATATTTGTTACAGATGGGACATTTTCTTAAGAAAACACTTACATTAGAAAAAAACTAAATGTTCCATTATTACCTAAGCAAAAAACATGTTTTTTTAACTGAAAGTAAGGAACGATGTTAAAACTTAAAACGAACAGAAATTATTCCGTTTATGAAAGGGGCTGTCCCCTCCTCAACGACTTGCTCTTTACTTTAAAGTTTGACTTTCTCACAGCTCTAATTTTGAAAACAATGAAAAAATTTAGCGTAAAGAGCGAGGCGTTGAGGGTACAACTATGTTTTTTTCGGCAAAACATCCATGAAAACATAAAAAACCTAGGTCTGAAAACCCTAAACAGCTAATTAAATATTCGAATTCATGATTTCAGGCACATAAAACCACAAAATATTAAATTTAACTTCTCATATAATACACCCCCGGAGTCAAACACACATAAAAATCTAAAAAACCTAGGTCTATAAACCCTAAACAGGTAATTAACTATTCTAATTCATGATTTCAGGCACGTAAAACCACAAGATACTAAAGTTAACTTCTCAAATAATAAACCCCAGGAGTCAAACACACGCGAAAACCTAAAAAACCTAAGTCTGAAAACCCACAAACAGCCAATTAAATATTCTAATTCATGATTTCCGGCACGTCAAATACGAAATACTAAAGTTAACTTCCCAAATAACAAGTCCCAGGAACCTAACGCCCACGAATATCTAAAAAAAACTAGGTCTGAAAACCCAAACAGCTAAATTAACTATTCTAATTCATGATTTCAGGCACGTAAAACCACAGAATACTAAAGTTAACTTCTCAAATAATAAACCCCAGGAGTCAAACACACACGAAAATCTAAAAAACCTAGGTCTGAAAACCCCCAAACCGCCAATTAAATATTCTAATTCATGATTTCAGGCAAGTCAAACTATGAAATACTAAAGTTAACTTTTCAAATAATAAATCCCAGGAACCTAACATCCACGAAAATCTAAAAAAACTAGGTCTGAAAACCCAAACAGCTAATTAACTATTCTAATTCATGATTTCAGGCACGTCAAATCACGAAATACTAAAGTTAACTTCTCAAATAATAAACCCCGGGAAGCAAACACCCACGAAAATCTAACAAACGTAGGTCTGAAAACCCAACTTGGACTTGCAAACACCAACCCGGACATGCAAACAAAAAGAATCAATGAAATAAAATCAAAGTGAACTTTGAAAGATCAAAAGAATGTAACTGTGACAAGCTAAACCACGAAGGAGCACTACTGAAATATTCCAACTCTTGCATTTCATTGAAAGAAAAACTCAATTCCTCTTAGAATTATTTAAACTAAATACTTACCCCCGCCTCTCACAGAAAGTTCGGAAAGACGCAATAGCCTTATTTATAGTCGACTCTCGTGGAACTGAAGCCCCATTTAACTCATCCCCCGTGCAACTGAACCCTCCATGTAACTGAACCCCTGTATAACCGAAACTCTGTACAACTGAACCCCCGTGCTACTGAACACTCGTGCTACTGAACCCTCGTGCAACTCTACCCAATTTAACTAAACCCCCGTGTAACTGTACCCCGTTTAACTGAACCCTCGTGCAACCCAACCCTCCATGCAATCCCATTTCCCTCACAACACTTTTCAGCCATTTCTTGTTAAATTTTTTTTTATTTCTAAACTATTTTAAATTGACAATACTCTCCAAAACATCACTTGTGTATTATACATTACACTATCACCCCATCTCCTCCAATTCGCAAATTCTCCCTCGTGCAACTGAACCCTCCATGTAACTGAACCCCTGTATAACCGAAACCCTGTAGAATTGAATCACCATGCTACTGAACCCTCGTGCTACTGAACCCTCGTGCAACTCGACCCAATTTAACTAAACCCCTGTGTAACTATACCCCCTTTAACTGAACCCTCGTGCAACTGAACCCTCCATGTAACTGAATCCCTGTATAACCGAAACCCTGTACAATTGAACCCCCGTGCTACTGAACTCTCGTGCTACTGAACCCTCGTGCAACTCAACCCAATTTAACTAAACCGCCGTGTAACTGTACCCCCTTTAACTGAACTCTCGTGCAACTCAACCCTCCATGCAACCCATGATTTCTCATAGGCCACTGGGCTAATTTGGCTTTTGTGTGTGCCCCATTGTTTTTGTGTGGTTTCCATTGTAACTGAACCCCCGTGTAACTGAACCCCAAGCAACTGAATCCCCGTGCATCTGAACCCTCATGCAAGTGAGATCTCTTTAACTGAACCCTCATGCAAACAATTCTGAGTGTAACCTACTATTCTTTAATTATCAGCATCGTACATTTTGTTTAAATACTTATTTTTTCATTTTACAGATTCAAGATTTTTATTTAAAACAAATGAACAGACAAGCTGAAGTATATAAAACGAGCCAACATAGAGCTACGATTGCAATGAATGGTACTTGTTATCAGAAAAAAATGTCAATTGCCAAAAAAAATAATGATAAAACATGTTATGATGAAAGTGCTTCAAAAAACCTACTAATCAAGTTACTGTATATGGAGTAACCACCGCTCTCTCTCTCCCTGATTGACCCTTAAAAAATGGGTGTTACCTCAGAAAACCCGTCTGGTAAGGTATGTACCGTTCATAGTAATAGGTGACTGACCCTGGTAAGTCATATTACGCAATCACTCGTAGAATCCATAGGTGACTGCCCCGTTGTAAGGCATATTATGCAATCACTGGTGATATCTATTACTGCTTTACAAAAAAACCTGTTTGCTTTAAATTATATTATTACGAGCAAAACATGCTTGACTACATTATACTTTGCCAAGTTTAAAAAAAACCTCGACTTTAGTTGGCCAACTTTTAAAATGTTCACGCGTAGGCTAAATACAGTGTCCCACGCATGGGTTTTTCTTGCCCAATTACAATGTATTTTTTCATGTATTTTGAAATCTTCTGCGCAATTCAATGTATTTTTTAATTTATTTTTGAAAGCTTTATGTAAGATACTACTGGGGAAGGAATTTTGGTACTTGCGTATTATGCGCCACTCGCTAAAGTTTACGCTGTGTAAAATTCGAGAACACATCAGTTTTTTCGTTACTTTATAAATAAATGTGGGCTAAGAATTGCATATTAGGGGGGGGGTATCTTAAAGCCAAACTGGACGGCCATGAACATAGTAAAATAACATAAATGAAAGGCACAAATAACATAAATTTTGACTTAAATGAAAAACTACTTTAACCCAATAATAGTACTTAATACTTAGAAATGGTCATTGAAAAAAAAACACTTAACACTTGGAAAAAGACTTAAATGAAACATTACATTTACTTTATACTGGGAGTTTATACTGGGAATACACCACAGCGTAAACTTGAGAGAGCGGCTCATATCAAAAGAACCAAAATTCCTTTCTCCTACGGAAATAAAAAAATAAAACTCAAATAAAAGTCTCAAATTCGGAAAGCCTTATTTACGACGGGGGTGTATTTAGCGGGGGGTATTTTCCAGGGGGGGGGGGAAGCCGGCCACCTTAGGGACCATTTCAGATATTAAGCTAATAAGAACAGATACTAAAATTTGATCTTATCGAAAAGGTTGAGAAACGATACATATGTGATTAGAATGTCAAAGATTTCATGAGTATGAGTGTCATAAATTTTGTCAAAAATTTACTTTAGGCTACAAAAAATCAAATGACACTTAACTATTCGATTCTTGTAAACAGTATGCCGAATATCGGACCATCTCAAAATTCATTTAGAAACGCCAAGTGAAAGCATAAGAGTTCTTAAACGAAACCGGGACTAATTTTCATTTTCAAAACTGAAATTTCCATGTGTTATAGTCAAGCCAAAAAACTTAGTGAAAGAAGATTAGATAAGAAAGATTTTGGATCAGAAAATTATGGTCTTCGTATTTAAATCAGCCCTGGCCAATGAGCAATGGCACCAATTCCTGGAAATCAGGTGTGTGAGCAAAAGCGCCGGCAGAAAATTTTCCAGGGCAGAATATTTTTCCGCCGGCCAAAATATCAGTGGTGGTTGGGTGACAGAGAATACATTTCAGGAATTTGTTTTCGTACAAATAATTTTAATTTTAGGAAAAACAATCAAATAAAAAGAGCAATTAAATTGCATGCAAAATGAAACAAAATACAGTAAATTTTAAACGAAAAGGATTCCTGGCAAAGGGATCAATTTTTTCGACCAATAGTACATTGAATTATTATGCGTTTGATCTTAAAAGAAAATCAAACTCAAACCACAATTACAGAAAGATTTATTGCTTCCATAGATTAAAACAAATGTAGACTGGTCTTCATGCAATTTCCTATGCCTTAGAATAGTTTACAGAAGGACTAGATATACTCTAAAATCATCCTGCCAGCATAGATACCACGTTTTGATTTTATAACGGTCATGTAAAATGTACCTCTTTCATAGCAGGACAGTTCTCCCCCTCGAACTTAAATCTCTTATATATTCAGAAGTAGAAAGGGGGGTGGTACTCCCACGAGTACAATACCCCTTCAAATCCCGATCCGGATACTTTTTTTTAAAGTTTATGGTTTTTTTCCTTCAAGGTCGATTTATTTGCTGTTGTTTGTCCAGGTGTAATGACATTGGGATGATTTACATAATCGCTAGTGGAAATTATTGATTCACGAAGGGGGAATTAAGAAACATTATGGGTTCTTTAATCTTAGGTCTGAGGGATAAACGTTCTTTAGGTCAGAGAGAAAAATTAATATTCTATTTTTAAATAGGGCTTCATTGATCTATAGTGTCAGGAATTATAAATGACATCACTTGTTATCTTGGAATTATGTGGGAGTCTAAAGAGATAGAAATTCTATTTTTAAATACGGCTTCACTGAGCTTTAAGTCGGAGAGATAAATTGATATTCTAACGAAACCTTAATAGTTTAGCTAGGAAAATTTATGAGATGAAGAGATTAACGTAGGAAAGGGTTTCCTAGAAATTTGAAATGTGAAAGCACAGAGATGCCAAAAAACAAAAGGAACACACAGAAATTACTTTTAGGGGATTATTTGGATGAAACGGTTTTAGACAGGTTATGGAATTATTTCGACGAAACAGATAGAGATGATGATTTAAAAGATGATTTTAGAAAAGGTTTTAGAAGGGGTTTTGAGTCTGGTCGTTATAATACACAAGTTCCATTTGAACAGTGTTGTAAGGTCCTCTAACCCAACCCCACATGGCCCTGATCCCCATACCCCCATCCAAAGGGTTTCAATCCTCCTACCCCAAATCCGCAGGAACCCCCCCGTTCCCCAAAGGTTAGCCTACGTACGCGCGCGTACGTAGGCTAACCTAACCTAACCTAACTTAAGCTAGCCTAACCTAACCTAATTTAATCTTTTTACCATGTTTAAGTTAGGTTAGGATAGATTATCATGAGCACTCATGATAAGATAACCTAACCTAACTTAAACATGTAGAGATGTTTCTAATTATTTATTTATACCTAACCTAACCTATTGTTTTTGGTGGTTAGATGAATGAACTGAATTTAAGAAAAATTAGAATTCCTATCTTCTATGGAAAAATTTAGAATTGAACTTTAAATTTTTTATGTCTTTGAGAAATTATGAACTGAAATAGAAGCTTTTTTCATTTTCATTGTTAAATTTCAGAATTGAGCAAACTTTTTTTTTCTCTTTTTTAAGAAAATTCTGATCAGAGCTATTAAATTTTGCGACTATTTGAGACAAGCTGGAATTAAATTGTAGCTCCATATCGTGATGAATAATGTTCACAATCAAAGCAAAACTTTTCCTATCTTATATGACAAATTTAGAACAATATATAAAATTTTGTCATCTCTTTGAGAAAAATCTGAATTGTAGTGGAAAATTTTATATTATTTTATGAAAATAGAAATGATCAATAACTTATTTCATTTTCATTGAGAAAATTTAGAATTCAAGTAAAACTTTTTATCTTCATGGAAAATAATCACAATCATAGTATAACTTTTCCTATCTTCTATGGTCAAATTTAGAACTGAACTTTAAATTTTTATGTCTTGGTGAACTTAAAAGTAATATGGAAACTTTATATTTTCTATAGAAAGATTAGAAATGAATTATGTTCTTTGGTAAAATTCAGAAGAGAACAAGAACTTTTCTATCTTCTATGAAAAATTTGGAACAGTATTTTAAATTTTTTCATCTGTTTGAGAAAAATCTGAACTGAAGTGGAAAATTTTTATATTATTTTGAGAAAATAGAAATGATCAATAACTTATTTCATTTTCATTGAGAAAATTCAGAATCGAAGTTGAACTTTTCTTCACTTCTTTGAGAAAATTTAAATTTGAAGTGAAACTTTTTATCTTCATAGAAAATAATCATAATCATAGTATAACTTTTCCTTTCTTCTATGTAGAAATTTAGAATTGAACTTTAAATTTCTTATGTCATGTCGAACTTAAAACTGAAGTGGCAGCTTTTTATTTTCTATGTAGACATTAGAATTGAATTGTGTTCTTTGGTAAAATTCAGAAGAGAACCTGAATATTCACGATCAAAGTATAACTTTTCCAATATTCTATGAAAAATTTGGAACAGAACTTTAAATTTTTTTCATCTCTATGTGAAAAGTCGGAACTGAATTTAAGAAAATTTAGAATTAAAGTGAAACTTTTTATCTTCACGGAAAATAATCACTATCATAGTATAACTTTTCTTATCTTCTATGGAAAAATTTAGAACAGAACTTTAAATTTTTTATGTCTTGGTGAACTTAAAACTGAACTGTAAGCTTTTTATTTTCTCTGGAGAAATTAGAACTGAATTGTGTTTGTTGGTAAAATTCAGAAGAGAACTTGAACTTTTCTATCTTCTATGAAAAATTTGGAATAGTATTTTAAAATTGTTCATCTCTTTGAGAAAAATCTGAACTGAAGTGGAAAATTTTTATATTATTTTGGGGAAATAGAATTGATCAATAACTTATTTCATTTTCAATGAGAAAATTCACAATCGAAGTTGAACTTTTCTTCTTCCGAGAAAACATATTGAATAGAACTTTAAATTTTTTCATCTCTTTGAGAAAGTTCGGAGCTGAATTTAAGAAAATTTAGAATTAAAGTGAAACTTTTTATCTTCATAGAAAATAATCACAATCATAGTAAAACTTTTCCTATCTTCTAAGGAAAAATTTATAACTGAACTTTAAATTTTTTATGTCTTGGTGAACTTAAAACTGAAGTGGAAGCTTTTTATTTTCTCTGGAGAAATTAGAATTGAATTGTGTTCTTTGGTAAAATTCAGATTAGAACTTGAACTTTTCTATCTTCTAAGAAAAATTTGGAACAATATTTTAAATTTTTTCATCTCTTTGAGAAAAATCTGAATTGAAGTGGAAAATTTTTTATTATTTTGGGAAAATAGAATTGATCAATAACTTATTTCATTTTCATTGAGAAAATTCAGAATCGAAGTTGAACTTTTCTTCTTCCGGGGAAATATTTGGAACAGAACTTTAAATTTTTTCATCTCTTTGAGAATGGTCAGAACTGAATTTAAGAAAATTTAGAATTAAAGTGAAATTTTTTATCTTCATAGAAAATAATCATAATCATAGTATAACTTTTCCTATCTTCTACGGAAAAATTTAGAAGTGAACTTTAAATTTTTTATGTCTTGGGACTTTTCTTGTTCTGGGGAAATATTTGGAATAGAACTTTAAATTTAACTCTTTGAGAAAGGTCAGAATTGAATTTAATAAAATTTAGAATTAAAGTGATACTTTTTATCTTCATGGAAAATAATCACAATCATAGTATAACTTTTCCTAACTTCTATGGAAAAATTTAGAAGTGAACTTTAAATTTTTTATGTCTTGGCGAACTTAAAACTGAAGTGTAAGCTATTTATTTTCTCTAATGAAATTAGAATTGAATTGTGTTCTTTGGTATAATTCAGAAGAGAACTTGAACTTTTCTATCTTCTATGAAAAATTGAGCCTGCTAGTAGTATCATTATCACTAAAATTATTTTTCTTACATCTCTGACCTTTTTAATAGATATTCTGAACGTTTGACGTTCTAGCATACCCTGAAAATAATGAACACTTAACAAAATAATGCATTAGATATTTTTAATGAAATAACGACATGTAGAATATTAATATAAAAATACGTTAAATGCATTATTATACATTATTAGTACACTTGCGCTTCACTTTCCATCAATTCATCTTTATATTCATTGATGATATTGTCTGCTAATGTCCTTTTTATTCTGCCTGCGATTTCACTGTCTATTGTCACATTATTTTTACATAGATAGCAGTTTTGGCACATTGACATGATATGATTTATGATGTTGA
The DNA here is from genome assembly GCF_049724085.1 of Artemia sp. Qi Xiang Cuo. Lineage (NCBI taxonomy): Eukaryota > Metazoa > Arthropoda > Branchiopoda > Anostraca > Artemiidae > Artemia > Artemia sp. Qi Xiang Cuo. The sequence continues at coordinate 97,581,695 of NC_142794.1, read as the reverse complement.
TGCAGCTCTGTGCATGTCTTCTTTTTCCTTTTGCTTTCATTTGAATGCTAACACCGGAAAGATTGCGATAAGATCTATCAACGGCTAACATGCTACCAGAACCATTAGCTAGAAGTTGTCCCTCTTCATCAACTATTATTTTTAAGTTGGCATTCTCTTTGACTACTAATTTCTCTGGTAATGTTACTCTCGTATGTCCACCACTTGCATGATGGAAATTCTTGGGTACACCAAAGGAATTTAACTCCTCACTGTCATGACAACGTATGCATACATTCCCAATAAGATCTCCTCTTGCACTCGTTTCATAGTTCAGGTATTTCTCCTTGTCAGCATTCAACACGACGATGATTTTTTCATGTGCACATACTTTCGTCGAATAATTCATCTTCACTTTTTACAGATATGAATTGTGTGTTGATCCTTCCACTGCGTAAAAAATACTGATTTAACGCATGCAATGAGCTCAGTAGTGTCGATAACCTGCCATAGAGTACCAGTGGAAAAGCTGCGTCGTGTCTGTGAACAAGCACAGAGTACGATTGGTAGAGCCGTAAGCATATTTCATGTCATTTTAAGATTTAAGAAAATTTAGAATTAAAGTGAAACTTTTTATCATCATGAAAAATAATCATAATCATAGTATAACTTTTCCTATCTTCTGTGGAAAAATTTAGAATTGAACTTTAAATTTTTTATGTCTTGGTGAACTTAAAACTGACGTGGAAAATATTTGGAGCCGAACTTTAAATTTTTTCATCTCTTTGAGAAAAGTCGGAACTGAATTTAAGAAAATTTAGAATTAAAGTGAAACTTTCTATCTTCATAGAAAAATAATCACAATCATAGTATAACTTTTCCTATCTTCTATGGAAAAATTTAGAACTGAAGTTTAAATTTTTGATGTCTTGGTGAACTTAAAACTGACGCGGAAGCTTCACCTACGAAATACTTGGAAACCTTAGCTCAGAAAAGCATGAAATAGCCAACTACTCATTCCCAAACTAGAGGTATCAGGCGACAAACACCTATGAGGGACTAAGAATCCTAGCTCTGAAAAGTCCAAAAAGCAAACTACACCTCCCAAATCATAATTTTATGAAAGCACACACCTATGAAATGTTAAGAAATCTAGCTCGGAAAGGTCAAAAATAGCAAACCACTCATTCCCAAATCATAGGTTTCAGTCAACACACACCTACGAAAGGCTAAGAAATCCAGCTCAGAAAAGTCAAAAAATAGCAACCCACACATCCCAAATCATAGGTTTCAGACACCATACACCTACGAAAGACTAAGAAATCTGGTTTTGAAAAGTCGGAAATAGCAAATTGCATACCTCAAATCATAAGTTTCAGACAACACACACCTATGAAATACTAAGAAACCTTAGCTCAGAAAAGCCTGAAATAGCAAACTATTCATCCCAAACTATAGGTATCAGACAACAAACACCTATGAGGGACTAAGAATCCTAGCTCTGAAAAGTCTAAAAAGCAAACTACAAATCCCAAATCATAATTTTCTGACAGCACACACCTATGAAAGACTAAGAAACCTAGCTCAGAAAAGTCAAAAATAGCAAATTAACCATCCCGAATCATAGGTTTCAGACCACACATACCTACGAAAGGCTAAGAAATCCAGCTCAGAAAAGTCAAAAATAGCAACCCACCCATCCCAAATCATTGGTTTCAGACAACACACATCAACGAAAGACTAAGAAATCTAGCTTAGAAAAGCCCGAAATAGTAATTTACATATCCCAAATCATAATTTTCAGACAACATTCACCTACGAAATACTATGAAACCTTAGCTCAGAAAAGCCTTAAATAGCAAATTACACACCTCAAATCATAAGTTTCTGACAACATACACCTATGAAAGGACAAGAAACCAAGCTCAGAAAAGTCAAAAATAGCAAACTACTCATCCCAAACTATAGGTTTCAGACAACAAACACCTATGAGGGACTAAGAAATCCAGCTCAGAAAAGTCAAAAATAGCAATTTACATATCCCAAATCATAATTTTCTGACAACATTCACCTACGATATACTAGGAAAGCCCTAGCTTAGAAAAGTCTGAAATAGCAAACTACTCATCCCAAACTAGAAGTTTCAGACAACAAACACCTATGAGAGACTAAGAATCCTAGCTCTGAAAAGTCCAAAAAGCAAACTACACCTCCCAAATCATAAGTTTTTGACATCACACACCTATGAAAGGCTAAGAAATCTAGCTCAGAAAAGTCAAAAATAGCAAACCACCCATCCCAAATCATAGGTTTCAGACAACACATACCTATGAAAGACTAAGAAATCCAACACAGAAAAGTCAAAAATAGCAACCCATACACCCCAAATCATAGGTTTCAGACAACACACATCAATGAAAGACGGTGCCCGGGGCGGGTCTTTGAGGGTCTGGGGGGGGGGCTTGAGGGCCGGGTGGTCCTTTGGGAGCTTGGGGGGCATTTGGGGACCGGGTGAAGGCCTTTGCGACCCGGGTGGTCTTTTGGGAGCTCGATGGGCCTTTGGGGGCCCGGGGATGGCCTTTGGGGGTCCGGGGGCCGGGTGGGAGCCCGGGGAACCTTCGGGGAACGGGGGGTTCCTTCGGAATTGGGGTATGAGGATTGAAACCCTTTGGATCGGGGTAGGGGGATCGGGACCCTTTGGGGTTGGGGTAGAGGACCTTACAACACTGTTCAAATGGAACTTGTGTATTATAACGACCACACTCAAAACCCCTTCTAAAACCTTTTCTAAAATCATCTTTTAAATCATCGTCTCTAACTGTTTCGCCGAAATAATTCCATAACCTGTCTAAAACCGTTTCGGCCAAATAATCTCTTAAAAGTAATTTTTGTGTGTTCCTTTTGTTTTTTGGCATCTCTGTGCTTTCACATTTCAAATTTCTAGGAAACCCTTTCCTACGTTAATCTCTTCATCTCATAAATTTTCCTAGCTAAACTATTAAGGTCTCGTTAGAAAATCAATTTATCTCTCCGACTTAAAGCTCAGTGAAGCCGTATTTAAAAATAGAATTTCTATCTCTTTAGACTCCCACAAAATTCCAAGATAACAAGTGATGTCATTTATAAGTCCTGACACTATAGATCAATGAAGCCCTATTTAAAAATAGAATATTAATTTTTCTCTCTGATCTAAATAACGTTTATCCCTCAGACCTAAGATTAAAGAAGCCATAATGTTTCTTAATTCCCCCTTCGTGAATCAATAATTTCCCCTAGCGATTATGTAAATCACCCCAATGTCATTACACCTGGACAAACAACAGCAAATAAATCGACCTTGAAGGAAGAAAACCATAAAACACGTGGTACTCGTGGGAGTTGTAAAAAAAAGTGGCCGGATCGGGATTCGAAGGGGTATTGTACTCGTGGGAGTAGCACCCACCTTTCTACTTTCAGAAATTAAAAAAATAGAATAGTGAAAAAAAACTAAATTTAAACCTACTATCAAGCTGTCAAATTAACCCTCTTTCTTTTTAGTGCCCTATTCAACTAAATAAAATGAACAGGTCCAAAAAAAATCTTCACAATAGAATCTTATCAATTATTTTTTGATAAAAAAAAACTGGAAGTAAAAAGCGACTTGAACCAATATTCACCAAAACTAAAAATGGAGTTCTCATGACAATAGCTACACCGGCAGTATTGGCTTATTATGCTGCTTCTAAATATATAAAATTCTTTCAGCTCATTGTTACACACCCAAAACCAAAAATCTGAGACAATTTGCCTGATTTTTGGAAAAAGGTGAAACACCCCCAAAAAAGCAAGTGATCTTAAAGAAAATCTCTTTATTAGACACATCATGTCAGAGAACCCTTCCATAGAGGTTTCATGCTCCAATTTTCAACATATAGAATTTCACATTTTTTTTTTCAGAAGAAACATCGTCGATACATGTTTATTTGTTTTGTTTTTCCCAGGGGTGATTGTATCAAATCGAAGGTCCGAGATAATTGCGAGGAAGCTCATTCAAACGTGAGTTTAAAGCTCTTTTTTAAGTGACCATAAAGATTTGGCCAGGGGAAAGTCTTGTTTTCTTGGTATTTTAGGACACCATAATACGACTTTTCCCCGAAGAGGACGAATTTCCAATCAATTTAAAATTTCGAGGTGCTAATTGATTTAAAAGTATCAATGACTATATTTCAGGCTTCCCAGTTGCAAAAGAAGTAATGCCACACGGCGGCAGTGCTGAATTCAACCATATTTGTAATGAAAATAGGCTAGGTTTGGTCCCCTCCGAGATTTATGCGACCAGTACTTCCATAAAAACTTTATATGCCCCCAGGACATAAGTTGCAACCCTTCCTCCGAGATTTGGGGGGGGGGGTGTTGTCCCAAAAGTTTTTGTTATCAGATCGTAAGACTATTTAAAAAAAAACTGGCAGTCTCTCAATTTTTATTGGATACATTTGGGGAAAAGAGGGTGTGTTTTTTGGGGGGGAGGGGGGAGGTGCCCTCTGATCCCCTTTGACTCACAAAAACGTAACTAAAACTTTCTATTTCCTATAAAATGAGCCACCTATAAGGTTTATACGACCCACCCGTAAAAGCTGTGAAGTACTCATCAGTAAGAGGTCTATTGATGATTTCAGTAATTGCAAAGGCTTTTTTAATCCTTGAATGGATGATATCTTAAATGAATTCGGATCGCTCAAATAAGAGTATAATTTAGAAATTTTTCCAAGGAATGATTTTACGACTTTTTCATCACTTTGAATTTTGAATTTGGTTTTTTGAATTTTCAAAACTGCTAGATTCAAGAAATAGCCGACTAGTGTTTTGAAAGTTTGACAGCCGGAGAAAATTTTATATGTATACTTGGGCAAGTTTTAGCTTTTTTAACGGTCTGTTTTTCTGTATAAGGACTATTAAATAAAGGATATATACCCTCACTAATCAAAATATCGAGACGCAAGGTTTTAAGAAGTTTTATACAAGTACTGCCAAATAATGAGTAAATAGCTCACTAAAGTGAGCTCACAAATAGCTCACAAAATAATTTCAGTCACAAAAGTGAGAAGCTTAAGCAAGTCTCAGACAGAATCATCACTAGTCCCACCTAATGTGTATTTGCTCGCCTTTTATGCTAGAATACTCCGTCTTTGCTGACTTCCTAGTTAAATTAAGCATCCTTTACGTATTATATCTGCTGAGCCTCGCTGCAGTGCTTCTGTTCTTTTTGCAGAAACAGTAAGTCTTACTGCAGGCATTTTAAGTCCTCTCTAGTTTTCCATTTCCTTTGTGATGAGGCTTTGGACGGTCCGAACAAATGTTTTCTGTGTAGTATACAATGCAGGGTTTACTGTTGAATGAATTAGGCAGTTGACAGGTGACAGTTCCTGTTAAACCGGTCAACAAAATAATATTCAATATGCTTCAATATTTATTTTATTGATACATATAGAATTCTGAAATTTACATATAATTTAATTATGAACAACTGATTGTAATTTATTCGTAACTTATTACTAAAACCGATCCGAATCGAATCATAGGTGCAGTGTAGCGTTCTCCTTTTAGAAGTGGCGAGCGCACAATCTTTTTCTAGTTTTGTATGCTCTTTACTACGAAACTGGTGATTGTTTGCAGAAGTGTTTTTTTTCTGCTCATTTTTGGTATAACGGAGCTCTTTATTTTTCTTCAAAAACTTGTTTTGTAAAAAAAAAGTTTCTTGATTAATTTTATAATGTAGAAAGGGGCAAAATTCAAAAGCTGAAATGTGCTCCCTTTTAGACAAGACTAAAATTTACATTTAATCCATACAATAGGCTTCAAATAGCTAAGATTTTGCATTTTTTTTAGTTAATAAGACAATACAAAAGGTTTGTATGGCTTTCACCAATTGTTGAGATATTTTATTCCGGGTTTTGTCAAGATTTACCCAAGCTACTCACCATAACCTATTTTGTCCCAATGCTTTTTTATCTAAGGATTTTAATCAATGCTTCAAGCTTTTCATTAGTAATTTTCACAGCAACAGGGGTTTCGTTTTTTTTGGGGAGGGGGGGGGGGTATTGGGAGCAGTTTTCAGTATACTGTGGGGAGTCACCTGAGGAATGATTGAAATCTAGATAGTTCTCTTAGTTTTAATTGGCAAATTAACGCAAATTTACCTATTTACTAACTTCTCCAAGGAACCTTCCGGCCTCTGCGGCTGTATTCGGTCTTCTTCTCTATTTGCTACAAGTTGACTAAAGTGGCCCTACTTTTCCTTTAATGGCCTTGCTGGTTCCTAACTAGATATGCTGAAGCCATCGTGCTGATGGCTTTTGGTTGGCCAATAGTTGATACAAAAAAGTGGCAACTACCAGTAGTCAGATCTGCAAGAGTTTGAGAAACAAGAATTCTTTGATTTTGGCATCTTCCAAGAACGTTCAGAAGTTTGAGGGCAACACTTAGAACCTTCTTCCAGCCTTATTCGAGGTATTGTGCTTCACGCTGCTTCTCTCTTGTGGGCTATTGTGTGAAACTGTTGACATATTTGTCCTGGGTTCGTTATAATCTCATCTCAGCTGTTGCCATATTTAGGCTTTACTCATCTCATAGTAAAACAAATTTAAAGCTTACTATGCAGTGAAGCAGGTTTGTCAATTGGGAAGGGTGAAATTTTGCCACCCTCTCTAAATTTTTGGTGTTTTCATTAAAAATGCTATTTCCTGCTTTCATTGAGGCAATTGAAAATGTCGAAAAGTTGCCTCCCCCTGGATTTTAAAAATGGTGTTTAGCCCCTATTCATCTGTGTGGATCAGGTGTTGTGCATATGGCCAATCTACTTTTTCTTCCAGCTTGAGATGCAAGGATCATGTCAAGAATATAATAGAAGTCCATGCCAAGATTCTCTCTAATTGTCTTATAAGTAAAATTTTCATGAGAAAAGGAAGGTTAATTGTTTGAAAACCCAAACATTTGCAAAGTAAAACCAACTTAGTGATTGTAGGGTTCAGGGAGCTTTGCCTTTTAAGTTTAAATTGATATTCGGTTAATTAGAACCCATATGATGGTGATAGGTATTTAGTTTAATTGCTTGGGCTTAGCCGTAAAACATCGCCCTCGTTTGAGTGCACAGTACCTTTTAGATATTTTAAAAACTTCGCTTTCATCAGTCTAATTCTTAGTTTGGGGGTTGGTTTCTGGTGGTTTTAAGTGTTTTTTAGGTTGAACTGTCTTGATTACGTGCCTTTTAGTTAGATTTTCTTTTGTGCTTTAAGTGGTTATTCACGGTGCACAAGATTCTCTGCATGGTACACAAGATTCTGGGACTCATATGGAAAACAAAAGAATTTTCTTCTATAAAGACCATGTTTGTCTCTTTTTTTAAGAAATATCTATCTTTTTCTAGAAAACACTACGAAATTAGATGTTTATCCTAAAATAAACATCTTAGATAATCGATGGGTTTTCCTGTCAGTGGGACAAGTTTTCTGTGCTTTCATCAATGTTCCTTTTGTTTCCGAACTTAATATTATGTATTATCATTTTGTAGCAAAATAAAATTAAGAAATAATTACGAGTGAAAAAATATTGATTATCCAGTCTTCAAATATTGTTGCCCTAGAACTTGCCAAATAGTTTAAGAAGATATAGCTGTTCTTTGGAAGCTTAGCTGTTTTTGGGATTTAATAACTTGTTATTATTTGAAAAAAACTAGAAAAATGAAAAAATCTTAAAAAAAATGAAAAATCAAATAGATTCTTTTTTTTTATTTGAGCAGCTTCATTTGATCTCCAAAAATATATTGATATTGTAAGTCCTGGGAATGAGAAGGCATTTTGAAATAACGTCAGAGCTACGGGATTAAACTTTGAGTTTTTTAATATTTTTTTGTTGTTTTTTTTCTTTGTTATTTTTTTTCAAATTCTTCACAAGATTTTTTTTTTGTTAGGTTTTAATAAGAAAATTTCAAGCTTTTCTTAGCATGTTTCTGAACCATATAAATTCTACAGATTCCCCTTAACTCTTGGCGAAGCTCTACTTAAGCTCTACTCTAATACAACACCACCTCTGCGAGGCGGTGTTGTATTGTTCCTGAACTATTATATTTTTTTGTTTTATTTCACTAGCATTAACGAGACCTCCCTTCTCGCGTGTGTAGCCAGATTCTACACAAGTACCATATGGGATATATATTTGCACATAAGGGGGGGGGGGGCAAAGTATTTGGATTGTTTTAAGTCAGAAAACAATTATTACTTCGTAATATGCAGAATAATTGCATCTAACACATTTTCGATACAGACCTGCTATACTCCCCCCCTCCTTATGTGCAAATCTATTGCCGAAATTTGTTTATAAAGTAACGAAGAAACCGGTTTTTTCTCGTGTTTTACACATAGTTTAAACTGGAGGGAATCGCGCATAATACACAAGTACCAAAATTTCATTTCCCGACGGAAATTAAAAAACTAACCCTCGAATAAAATTCTCAAATTTGGAAAGCCTTAGGTCCCACAGGGGGTTATATTCCTGGGGAAGGGGATTTTCCGCCGGGGGGTAATTTTTGCGAGGCGTTATTTTATGGGGGGGGGGATATTTTCCGGGGGGTAATTGCTGGCCACCTAATAAAATAGCGCTGTAAATACGTTTCAAGAACTTTTACTCTCAAGACTAGAACTCTCAATTTCTAATCTAATGAGCACCCTCTGAAGTTTCTACGATCATGAGACGGAGGTGTGGATGGGGAAGGGTACTCCATCTCTTATACAAAATAAATTATGTTCATTTTGGGTGTTAATTTTACTCTTTATATTCATAATAAAAGCATAGACCAGAAATATTCCCAGAAATCAAAAGGGAGTATATATCAATTTCACATTTGATACGTTTTTTAAAGTTCCTTTTGTACCCCCTCTCCCTAAAAAAATACATCCTAACCCCAAAACAAATACTCGTTATGGCCTCGGGGATTATACATCAATTCCTACTTCCACACTCTCCTCATCTTCCCGTTAGAACTAATTCCGATGGCTCAATGAGAGCTGGTATGTTTTGGCATCAAAGTGCACCCTTTGAGGTATCTCCCTCCCTCCCTAGCTACAGAAAATCATAGAGCCTCATTCTAGAAGTTCAAGCGCCTTTTTAAGTTTTGTAATTTGTCCATTGCTTACAGATAGTATTTGCTATTAGGAAACATACGAACATTATTCGCGGGGGAGTTTTCTGCAGCGGGGGGGTTGTCTGGTTGGGGGGCATTTGTCGGGACTAATTTTTTTTTCGGGGATGTATTTTCCATTGGGGGAGGGGCCTAGGGGTTATTTTCTTGGAGGGTAAACGTCTAGAACCATCTTTGCCATGGAGCAGCGATAAATTTTAAATGAATAAATTTTCTATCAAAAATCTATCAATAACGGTTCTGTCCTAAGACCGAGGATTTGAATGAAGGGGTCTGGGTACTCGCTTGATCGTAGCAAACAATACGTATCAGTAACTGAAAAGTTTTTATTGTTTAAAGAAAGAGTTGTGAGAAAGTCAAACTTTAGCGTAAAGAGCGAGGCGTTGAGGAAGGCACAGCCCCTTTCATATACCGAATAATTTCTGATCGTTTTAAGATTTAATGTCGCTCCTTACTTTCACTTTCTTAGTTTGAGCTTGGGCTACAAAATGCGATTACCGCCGTCTCTCTGCGACCTCTAGGACCTGAAATCGCTTAACATTATGGTGGGTCGCCTCTTTATAGAGGCACAAGTGTGCCTCCTTGATCTCAACCACAAATCAAGACTGACTTGTACACCCAGCATTTTAAGTTGCTGACTCATTTAAATTTCTCATTTAAAAAATACTTTTGGTAATGGAAAATGCCCCAAAATTGAATCTGCTTAATCTTTACCTGCTCAAAATTTAGGGTTAATTCATAGGAAAAGATTTTGAACTTGTTTGTTTTTAAAGTGTAAGGGGGACTTTAAAATAGTTACTCCTTTTGAAATTTAAAGATTTAAATGAGTCAGCACAAAATTACACAGGATTCCGAAATCAAAATGAATTAGCATTTAATTCTTGCAGAGTCATCGTTATTCTACACGGAGACGTCACTATAGACGTCACTAAGTCAGGTCACTAACCTTCTCGAAATCATTTGTCACGATGATTCGACACTTTTTTTCTTGACTTTGATTGGTATCTTGTTTCTTGCCATTTCTATATAAAAAAAAGCATTTAACAAAAATCCTTTCAGTTTTGTCTGGAGCATTAAATACAGGACAGCAGACCTCTGTATGTAAGCAATATGTTTCTTATAACGCCTATTGAGCCGTATCGTTTGTTTTGTTGTTGCTTTTTATTACGCATGAGGGGCTTCTCCTTTTAATCAGTACCACGCTCTTTACGTTAAAAGTTAAAAAAATTTTGATTCACAAACCCCTGAATCACAAAGGTCGTTTAATTAGAGTAGATAGCTCTTTTGAAAGCACTAAAAAAAACTGTAGCGTAAAGAGCGAGGTATTGACTTGGGGGAGACACCCCTCACATACTTGCTTCTGAAGAAATCAAGAGTTTTGCTAAATTTGGTCCAATTTTGCAAAATTTCGACCGATTTCGCAAAAAAATTGGGAGGGGGTAGGGGTGCCTATCCCCCCCGCTCGGGACACTGGGGGGGGACTGCAAAAATTTTGGCCAATTTTGCAAAAAGTTGGAGGGAGGGGGTAGCCTCCCCCTCCCTCCTCTTTCTCTTTGCCGAATCAATATAACATATTATACATACATAATTTCGGAGACCACACTACCTTTCCATGACGATAAATAAAAAGTTCAAATAGGGATAAAATCCTTTTAATAGATAGTGATGAAATTTACAAAAATACCAGATATTTCGGTCACATATGCAGTGACCGTCATCAGTATTAAAACTAAAATAAAACAATTTAAAACAAAAGTTTATACAATTCTCATCTTCTTACATCGTAGAAGAAAATCCTGTTGGTTGATAACATTTGCATGTTTTTTGTGAGTGTTTCTATATTTACCCACAATTTTGGTCAAATAATCCCCATAAATATGACGTAGGTAATTGCGGAGACCACACTGCCTTTCTATGCCGATAAATAAAAGTTCAAATAGGGATAAAATCCTTTTAATAGACAGTGATAATATAACTTCACAAAAATACTAGATATTTCGGTCACATATACAGTGACCGTCATCAGTAGTAAAACTAAAATAAAACAATTTAAAACAAAAGTTTATACAATTCTCATCTTCTTACATCGTAGAAGAAAATCCTGTTGGTTGATAACATTTGCATGTTTTTTCTGAGTGTTTATATATTTACCCACAATTTTGGTCAAATCATCCCCATAAATATGACGTAGATAATTTCTAAGACCACACTGCCTTTCCATGACGATAAATAAAAGTTCAAATAGGGATAAAATCCTTTTAATAGACAGTGATAATATAACTTCACAAAAATACTAGATATTTCGGTCACATATACAGTGACCGATTATGATTAAACTATTTTGCATTTAACTATTTTGCAATGAATTCGGGTTCTGTGGGCTTGTGTTGACCCTGGAGTTATTATTACGTAATGATTTAACTATTTTAACAAAATGATCATCTCATAATTTCTATCAGATGGGTTTGGGAAAAAAGGGCGTAAGAGAAGGGGGGGGGTAGTTGCCCTCCGATCTCTTTTGACTATTTAAAAGTGAACCAAAACTTTTAATTTTCAATCAAATGAGCCCTCTCTGAAGCATATACAATATCCCTTCTATAAGAATCGTATATGCCCCTAGGGCATAACTTACAACGCCTGCCCTCAGGGCCTGACAGGTTGTGTCTGACACACTGTGTGTCGTGTATGAGGTCAGAGGTCTCGTCCGGTATTTGTTTTTTATTAAGTGCTGGTCAGGTCGGGTTTGTATATTATCGTAACTTTGAGGATCCTTCTTCCTCTACCATCTACTTTTATGGCACCCAGGTGAGGTGCCCCGGGGTCGCTTATGGACCCCCGGGAACCAGAGCCCCCTTGGTTCTCGCCTCCTAAGAAGGTACCCCAATAGATCAGTATGGTTTTCCCCTAGGCACCATCTGGGAACATGCGGAGTTGCCTGTGTGACGCCCTTACTGATCAGTATATTGATACTAGACACATTACCCCCCCACAGATAGACCATCGGAGAGTCGATTCTGAAAGATTTAAAAATATCAATAACCCTAATCTTATCTTAATTGTAACATGGTCGAAAATTTGATTAATTAACCAATAAATTACGTCTATAAAGATCAGTGTTTCATTTTAATGATATAAAAAAACCCATTAAAACTTAATGACTCTTCCAGTTACTTATTTTGTGGTATCAATCTTTCACTTTCGATTTTTCGTTTTTCATTCTAAACCTCTCTGAATCTTGAACGTTTACTAGTATCCCCGAGGCTGAGGTGTAAACTTTATTAATTAAATACACACTAGTGTATTTAATAGTATAATTTCATTTTTAAGGCAGGCAAAAAGAGTGAGTAGGGGCACCAATTCACGAAAATGTAAAGGCCGACAAAACTTTCTTTTTTAATCTCTAGGGGGGGGAAGTTTGTTAAATAAAAAGGACACAAGAGGTTGTGCTAAGTTAAAAAAAAACATACACATTAGTTAAAAAAAAACGGAAAGGGTATACTAAAAAATAGAATGGGGTTCAATGCCCCCCCCCCAGTGGCGTCCCGGAGAGTACGAGGACAATGGACGGTTATTTCGGGGTACAGCACGGTGGGCTTAATAAAATAATTTTTTTTTTGGGGGGCTGTTTTGTGATTTTATAGCTCGTACGGGTTTATTCCTCGGATGTTGTAGTACCGTCCTTTTTAAAATCTGGAAGTAGATTGATGATTTTGGTTTACATAATCATGTCCAAAAAAACTAGGAAGGTGTCAGGTAAGTTACCAGCCCAGCCCTTTGTAACATCCTTGCTTGGACAGGTTTATCTTTGTAATTATAAAATCTTTTAAATACACATGAAAGTGAGGCTTATTGCTTGAGCACTTGTTTATTTTTTTTAAAGGTGTGACTCGATTTTACTTCTTGATGAATATTTTAGAGACAAAGCCTGCTCTTTACCATCACTTATTTGATTCTGAAAAAGTCAATCTTCAGTGGTAATTCAAGAGCCAAAGCTCTTGGAATATTCCAGCGAATTATTCACCCAGGAAGCGAATTAATGAAAGCTAAAGGGATGCTTTAGTGAAAGCTCTTTATGAAAAAAGCCCTGTTTTGGAAGATTTCAATTGCTTTTGTTGCTGTATTTTTATTAGCATTGGTATGAGGAAAGACAGGTTACAGCTTTGATATTTAAAAAACATAACGTTTGTAATTTCGGGACAAAGGTTTGTTTGCTCCAGTATAAAGGTGTATATTCATTTAGCAGATAGGCCAACAAGAAGAAAAAGTCTGACAAAAATGAAAAAATGAAAAAATAAATAGAAATCTCTTTTGTCTCAGAGCATTTCCTCACCTAACACAAAGCACCGTGGATGCTAATGGTATACTTCCAAGTTCGCGGGTGTAAAGTGGGGTACTGTAAGACATTATAAACATAGTAAAAATTTAATTTTATTTATAAATATATATATAAATAATGAATTGGACTATAAATATGAAAAGTTTGGAATAAAGTATATAAGAAAAGAGCTACAATTTGAAGTTACTTTCGACTTTTTCGCTTTTATCCATGACGTGCAAGAGTCCAAAATATAAAAACATAAAAACGATTGAGTAGTAATAAAATAAAATAATATATAATTTTCAATCATTCAAATTAATTTAATTTTTTTTTTTTAATTTATAGTAATTTCGATTGATTTAAATTTTAAATTTATTAGGCTCCATACCTTTTTTAAAAAAAGCTACCAGGTGTCACATTAGATTTTTTTTCTATTTCCTAGGAATTAAATCAGAAAAAAACAGGCCAAATTTTAGATCCTTGTCCAAAGATCACTTGTGCAAAATTTCATTGTGCTGGTATGCCGGGTCAGAGAGCAAGATATCTTTTCGTAGCATAGGAAAATTAGCGTAGCGTAGGCATAGACTGGCACGCTATATGATGTCACAGCTAAATTGTCAGTGTCTTTACACGTCATAGCTACATTAAACTATGACGTCGGAAGGCCTATTTGAATTCATCTAAGATAATTAACATTTAATATTACAGGAGAACGAGCCATGGAATTCTTGCTGACAGTTGCTGGACCTGTCATCTATGATGTGGGCAAACGTTTATGTTCCAAAAGCACCAAGTGTCTTCGAAAAATAATAAAATACTTAATTGAGAATGTATACTACTTAAAATAAATTTTGATGTACAAATTAAAAAAAATATCCAGTGTGGAGATCATGATGAGGAAAATCTACTGTTCTTAGTCCAATAGTATTAAAGAAAGTGACTTTTTAGGGCTTATCAGAGAAGTTCAAGTGTGCCAAAATAACGAGGACAAGATGCTGAACCATCTCGGCAAAAAGTTGAAAAATGCTTGCCCTACCGCAACCATGAAAATTTGTTTAATGATGTATGAGCTTCTAGATCACATTGATAGGACCTATGCATTACAAATCATCTAAAAAAAATTTCATCAACCCGATTGACTACTTTGTTACAATTAAATTGACAAAAGATTTAAAACGGGGTCAAGTGCATGAGGAGAGTTAATTTTTTTACGTGAAGAGTTCTGTACCAAATGGACAGATCTAATACAAATATGACTTTTTCATCACACAAGTTTCATCTGATATCTGACGAGTTCTTAGTGCAAAATTTCGTGTTTCTGACAAGATGTGAATTATCTCGAGTGCACAAAAGAATCTGTTAAGCATTTCTCCCATCAAAACTTTTCTGATAATAATTGATGAACATAGTTTTTCATTTTACCTACAAATTTTCGTTTAAATTTATTATTTAATTTTTTTATAAGTATTAACATTATAAGAAAAAATTAATTTTAGTTTAAGTGAAAACACTTTTACTTCCCTTAGGTAGGACTCCCCCCCCCCCGAAAAAATAATCTTTGAGTCCCCCCCCCCCCGAAAGAAAAAACAGGGGACAGCGTTAGGGGCAAGGGCGGAGTAGGGGGTTATAATGAAACGGGGAGGGTCGTAAGTTTAAAATTTAAGGATTTATTAAGGATATATTTAATACATATTGAAGGGCAACCAGGCCCTCCTCTCTTCTTGTCCTTTATAGGAGCCACCTCTGCTAAACACTGATCGAAATTTTGAAACTATTATTTTGTTAAAACTAGTCAAAAAGTTTAATAGATATAACTCCATGAATATCATTTCCACCAGAGACCTTGGGCAAGGATTGTAAATTATGCAATTTAAACATTTTTTTCAAAAATAAATGATCATTATGAAAACGTGAAATGTTTGATTCTGAGTGTATCTGACAATGATGAGGGTATTCATGTGAAACTTTTGAGAATGCTGAGGGGTACGTATACTATATCAAAAAACACTAAATGCATCCAGTTCATCGAAAAGGAGGATCTGCAATATTTTATGACTGGCTGAGTGTATTAAGTTGAAACTTTCAGAATATTTAGAGGGTGATGTTCAAAAGTCGATTGAGAGCTGACAATAGACTCCCATGTCCCGTTTAGTTACCCTCCCTTGGCTCCCACAAAACAATTAAAAAACAATTTTTTACGCGTCTTAGTATTCTAAAGTTTCTACCGGTAAAAAAACTAGTAATCTTTTTTTAAAAAAAAACCTCTTTTTTTCTATTATTTATGAGTTGGATTACGTTACTCCGGGCCTATAAACAATAACTAAGTACAGGCTGAAGTGCGTCAGTTTGAAATTTCATGGGACGTAGAGGGGGATTTTAAACTCATAAAAAGGTCATCTGTGAATCAAGTTTAAAACTCATGTGTATTTGTTTTATCTCAAGATTGTCTGAGGGCAATAAGTTTACACATTTAGAGAATATTGATGAGGATTTTAAAAAGACGTCAGAAAGCAGCCAGTCATATTTCAGATCTCATTTTATCGGCACTCCCTCCACAGATATCTGAAAAAAATTAGAAAATAGATCATGCTCAAAAAAGTTTAACATTCAACACAGTTTGTATCTTTGGAGGATAGATAACCCAAGGCTTCTGGATTTGTCGCATTTATACAATGTGCCAAGAATTTAAATCTCTTACAGAATCTTGGATATTTTCCATTTTCAAAAATCTCTGAAATAACTCTTAAGTATGATTAGAAAAGCACAAATTTTACTACTGATAGTTGAACACTTATAACCTCGAGACCGAGCTAATGAGTTGAATGATTGACACTGTAGTTATCTGTAATTTTTATCTAATTGACAAGGATTGCTAAAATATGACCCGGGTATAATGAAACCTTCACAAATAAGAAATTTAGAAGGGTAAGTGCCGCAAAGTATTACCTCTAGACCCTTTTCACAACAACAGTCAGTTGAACATTCTCTCGTTTCAGACTAATTTAGCTGAGTATAACAGGTGGTTCTCATAACACTCTATTTTAGTATCAAGTTAGCTTATCGCAGATAATTTCTGGTCTTCGTTTTCGATGCGAACAAAAGGCTCCTCCCACTTCTTCATTCAGTTATGGATCAGTGTGTTTGCGTCTATCAATGAGAAATGGTCACTAAGTGAATTAATACTAAGAGCGTGTTTCCACTTGTTTCCGATTGTTTCGCGTCTGTCGTGTCTACCAGTGAAAAGATCTGATGCCGCCTATGTTTCTCCGGACTCTGGAGCACTCGTACCCCGGTTTAGGTTTTTAAAATGGGTGAGATAGGGAATGATCCTACTTTATAATTATATAAAATGTTTTTATCATTTAAAACAAAGATTACCGCAGCTACGTATTAATAAAACAGACTATGACAGAGCTTTTTTTTACATAGACTTAATAGGTTTAAATTAAAACACCATATTTTTTTTTATAATTTAAAAAAAATATTAAAAACTCGACTAAATAATAAATCAGAATAGTACAGTACTTTTTTTTTTTAAATATAACTACTTGGTTTCAATTAACGACCCATCTGTTTAAAATTATTTATTTTAGATAGGTTTTTTTTAAATAATAAACAATTAAAAATAAAATAAACTTTATCGTGTAATATAAAAAGCCCATTTGGTAAATTGTATTTAAATCTAAATTAAATAAAAAAAAAAGTTTTTTTCAGATTAAAATACGTTTAAACATTATTAATTAAATCTAATAAACCTAATTACGAATATTATTTTGGTCAACCAACTTAAACCACACACTCTTTCCTAGCGCTGTATATTTATTATAAATTTTTTAAAGAATGACATCAGCCTCACAACTGCCGTTATTACCCAGTCAGCAACCTCTTTGTGCCTAAGTAAAAAACTTGTGTGTCAAACTGTATAAATTTTTTTTTCATTATACACGTTCACTGCGGAGGTTAGGAGTTGTCGTTTAAAATACGAAAAAGGGCTCAGTGTCTGGTAACTTGAAATGGCTCGGTACCTGTTTAGAATATGACAGTGATTGGACTGCCCCTAGCCTCCCCCCCTCACACAAGGCCGGCCCCCCCACACCGAACAGCCCAAGGGTGTGAGATCCAGGTTATTAAAAAGCGTTGCTGTCAATACCTTGAGGAGTGGTGGGTTTATTTCCCAACATCACATGCACGCTGGGCCCGGTTGGTCAGTTATGCACTGGGGGTATATCAGGTTTATAAATAAATATTTGTAGTATAAACTTCAAAAATAACTAATTCGATTGGAAATTCAAAGGGCTAGTGCCTGAAGGGTAACTAACCCCCCTCTCACGCCCACCAGGTCCCCACACACAGCCACTCAATTTTGTGAGATATCTATTTTCTTCTCCAGTGTGGGAAGTGATTGATATTAGGTATTTGTTTAGGATAATCCCCTCGGAACCCTCCGGGCAAGGTTTGTAAGTTCTGCCCTAGGTTCATCGAATTTTTGTAGAGACTGTTGTGTAGTATAAACTTCAAACATGTCTCTGGGGATTGGTTGTTAAAAGTGCTACGGTCCTTTTTAATATTCACTTAATCATTACATTTAAGATTTTATTATATTAGATGGGGTAATCGAATTTTTTTATACAGCTCTTTTTATGATATCAATAACAAATTGCTAATAAAGATGGTCCTTTAGATGGAGAGGGACACTTTTACGCTTATAACGTGATTTTAGGTTCCCTAACCCCCCTCTCACGACAGACCGGTCAACCCCACCCTCCGCGAAAAATTTTCTGAGAACCCTTTTGTTCACTGTCGTTGGAGGCTGTGGAAATTAAAACTAGAATCGGAGGATGAATATCCCCCCCCTCCTGCCTATCAGGGCCCCACCACCGGACACTTCCACGGGGTAGATATACATTTTCTGTAATGTATTTGAATTTTATTAAACTTGTGTATGTTATTATGAAGACCCCCCACAACCCTCATTTAGCATAGTGTAAGGACGTTAATGTTGTCATATAAGGTGTTATAGACAGTGTTGTCGTAAAAACTTTAAGAAGGGCTATTTTTTTTTTGTACCTTCAGTTTAAGTTCGTATTTTTTAATTTTCTAAATTGATCGGATTTATACTCAGCCCCCCCACGCCCCACAGGTCACCAAACATTTCTGCTCATCAGGTGGCTTTATTCATGCTGTTCAAAGTAATTGAAAGATCTTAAAATTTGAGGATAACGCCTCTTCCTCCAATCGCAAACAGGATCAGTGTATAAATGGCGAAACGTTGAGACGATAAGGTTCTTATAGTCTTTATTTGCTTATTATATCAACAATGTGATATGACTTCGTTACAGGTTGATACAAATGTCACTTTGGTGGACTCTACATGTTTCATAGTGCACATTGCCCCCCCCCCTCTGCCCAGTACGGTCCCACAATATGATCCTACCAATGGTAGATAGCCCGTTTTTCCAACCTGGTACTTAAGGTCATTCGTAACATAGCTAATTAGATTGGAAATTGAAGGGCTAGAGCCCTTTTTTAAATTCCAAAGTTTTCAGAGGGCAACTACCCCCCGACCCCCCCCCCACTGGTCACAACCACGTTACATAAAAATTTTTATAGTTTCATTTTATAACAATGAAAGTTATTTGAAATAAAGGTGTGCTTGTATTATCACACCCCCCCCAGGAGATCTAATTGCCCGATCGGGAATGTATGGCAGGTTTACCTAGACTGGGGTTAGATAAAGTATACTTGTAGATACGGGTTCGTTGTTTTAAGGTTATGTTAACAACTACTGGTGAGTGTCTTTTTTTTAAGATTGATGTTTAGCTAATTGTTGATAGCCACTAATCACAATTCATTTTTTTTTAACTATAATAGTCAGTGAAATAAAGCTGCCTAAGTAAAGAACGATGTTGTCGCAATGTATTATTTTTTTTTCCTTATACACTGGCATTTCGTATTGGAGGAGGTGTCATATAGACTTCGAAAAGGGCTAATTTTATTGGAAATTGGACTGGCTAGTGCCCTTTTTAAAATTCGAAAGTGATTCGAAGGCAACTAACACCCCGTCCACACCCACCAGTTCTCCAAACACATCAATTCAAATTTATGAGAAAGCCATTTTAATAAACGTAGTTTATTTCAATATATATATTTTGTTTTTAAGTATGACACGTCCTCTAAAGCCATCAAGTCACGGGGTGTAGGTTATGACCTGGGGGAATATAATGTTTTTTTTTATAAAATTAATAGTCGTAGAAGCTTCAAAAAGGGTTCATACGATAGGAAATTGAAAGGGTTAGTGACATTTTTAATAGTCGTAAGTGATTGGATGGCGACTAAGTCCCCTACCAAGCCCACATCGTCCCCACCCACATATAAACAGAAGAAATATACAGAACAGTAAGTACCCGTCTTTACTATGTATGACCAAGTTTAAAGTCATTCAATCAACCCCCTCCCCCCCACCGCCCTCAGGACACAGGGGGGAATTGAGGCCCGGGGTTGATCTAATGGTCGGTGATTCAGAAGGGTATGATACTAATAGATAATGGCTATTGTCTTTTTACAATTCAAGGGACAGTGCTATTTTCTATATTTTTTAGTGATTGGAGGGCAACTATTCCCCCTCTCACGCCCACCTTTCCCTCAAAGACATCCAATGATGTTTTTTAATTTAATGAAAATTGAAAGGGCTAGTAACCTTTAATAGTCAACACTTAGGTACGGTAAGCGCACCCCACGCTCACACCCATTTAAACACCACACTCTCCTAAAAAATGAGAGATAGAAATTTATTTTAAATTAATTTTACTAGCAGTAAATTATATCTTTGTTACATAGCCAAAAATACCAGCCCTCCTATAACTGTGTTTATGTGCGTTAAATGGTCTAGTGCCCTATTTAAGAGTTGAAAGTGTTCGAAGGGCAACTAACCCTCTCCCACGCCCACCTTTTCCCCAGACACATCCAATCAAAATTTTGGGATAGGCCGTTTGTTCAACGTCCTTGGTAGGCCCCACACCTCCCCACCGCATCCCTCAGGGCACGGGCGTGCCATTCAGACCTGGAGGCCGATACGGCTTGTTGTGAAGGTCTGATCGTATAGACGTCGGAGGGGGGCTCATTAGATTGGTAACAAGAAATTATAGTGTCCTGTTTCAGAGTTATAGTGGTAGACGTGTGGATGACCCCTCACCACAGAGCCGCTTCTGTTCTCGTTCATAGACCGTGCACTTTAGCTGACTCAGAAAATAACTAAGTTGGCACAATATATTATTTTTCCCTGTTAGTTATAGCCGGTGGTTTTGGCCTGTTTTTATATATAGCTGTGGTTGATACTATTTATAAATGTATATTTTTTTTTGAAATAATATCTTTGATGTAAAAAAGTTTGATTCAAAAGCGTGTTGATGTCCCATCACCAAACTCTCACTATCACAATTTCTAACCATATCTACCCTCACAATTTGTAGGGCGACCGTGTATTAAACTGCTTTTTAAGATATGAACCTTATTAATGGTAGTAATACCCCACTCCACCGCCCTTCCTCAGAGCAAGGGTTTCAAGTTATGCCCTGGGGGCATATAAGGTTTTATAGGAATATCGGTCATTTACACTTGGACACTTGCTATTTTTAGTGTAAATAAAAGGTTTTCGTGCCCTTTTTAATAGTCTAAAGAGATTTGAGGGCAACTAACCCCATTCTCCAGCACACTTTATCACCAAACACCTCAGCACAAAATATTTAGAGATCGAGGGTGCTCAACGTATTTGAAAGTTTTGGAAATGTGGTCTTTAAGGTATACATCCCCCCCCCGCCCTCCCACATCCCTCAGGGCAAGGGTTGTAAGTTATGCCCCTGGGGGCATATAAGGTTTTTATAGAAAGTGATGTTGTAGAAACTTCAAAAAGGGCTCATTCGATTTGAAATATAAAGGGTTAGTGCCCTTTCTTTTAGAGTAGGGGCAAGGGTTTTAAGTTATGTCCAGGGGATATTTAAGGTTTTTATGGAATGACGGGTTGTTTGACTTCAGAAGAGTCTTAGTCGTTCTCCTTGAAAAAGACAATGTCAATACAGAATGAACATAAATTAATCAAAAACTTTTTGAAAAAAATAAGTTTTTCAAAAAAATTAATGAAAAAAAGAGATATATATATTTCTAATAAAAGATAGATTTAGATGTTTACGGCACGTTCTACTGATGAAGGATGATAGTTTGACGAAGATTATCATTTTAACCCAATAATCAATGGCCAATCAGAAATTAGGTTGTCTGCAGGTGTGGTGGGAGGACCTCATAAAGAAAGATTTAAGGGACATGGGAACGTCCCATGAGCATATAAAGAAGGAGTCTTTGAAAATATTGGGATGGAAGAGGAGCGTGCGGCTTTGTGTTGGCCTCAGGTGGCTTGGTACTGTGGTGAGTTGTGAGTAGTATCATAATGGGACATACATTGTACTTGTAAGAACATTGGAATTGTGACAATTGACGCATCAACTGACATCTTCTGACAAATGATTGATAAGGATGTATGACATTAGTAAGTAATTAGATAATTTAAATGTCTCTTAAAGAAAGGCGAGAAAAAAGAAATTTAATTGTTAGAACTACTAACCAGTAGCTGCTCGCACAGGAACAAAGAATTCTCTGAAGCCAAGCGGTATTTTATGAAAAAAAGAAGAATATATAATTCGGAATGGTTTATACACAATAATATTTAAAAAAAAAACAGAGAAAATGACAATCTACTGAAAAAATTGTTGGAATATAATATAACAGAATATATTATTTTTAAAAAAAACAATGACTTGATGAAGAACACTACAAAAGTTTATGAATTTATGAAAAATATGAACAATGGACTTATTTCCAGCAGAAGCAACCCTCTAATAATTTATGGTGCTACAATTCTTGTAAAAGAAAATCAAAACATCCAATCAAGAGTTTGAGATAGCCATTTTATGGGAGACTGGGGCACCTCCGTGCACTTTTTAATCAAAGTTACCTGCTTCGGCTTGTGCGCGCTATCGGGACTTCTTATTTGGCACCAGCATAGCTTAGCCACTTGGACAGAGCCTGGACAGAGTTAAAGCGAAAATATGCAAGCGCTGCTAAGTAGTTGACGTTTTCCCTGGGTCCACAAAATGTCCGAAACTGCCCCTATATAGGGGCAGCTTTGCACAGGTGTGGGGGTAGCTCCGGACATGCTTTCAGATACTGTATTCTTCAGATATAGGATACAAAAGTAAATAGAAAAGAAAAAAGGTTCATAGTTATCAAACTTAAATCACTCAGCGGATATGATCCAACCAAAGACCTGCAAAAACATAAGTAGCTTGGACCCGAGCAGTTCCACCGTGTCGAGTCACCTCCAGCTTCTTCACGACATCTTCAAACGACACCGATGCCTTGTCTTCAATATCAGGAAAGTGAAATCGATCAGAGTCTTTCTTTCTCCGTAGAAAAGAAACCTGAAACTCCCTGTTCATAATATCAGTCTCCAAGATCTTTGCTGCATAAAGAACAAAATCTTTCTTAAGCTGAAACCTCACTAGCACAAATTCGTCAACCTTGATCTCTTCTGGAATGAATGAAACTTCACTTTCAGTTTCAGGTATTTCACAGTCTGACCCTGCATGGAGGCTTTCATCTGAAGAGTCATGGAAAGAGATTTCCGAAGGGGAGGAAGGTTCTCTTATCGTTGACAACTCTTGCTCCTTGCTCTTTGCCAGTTTTACTCTTTTCCTACCAGTCTTCTTTGCTGACTTTGCTTGTGCTCTTTTCTCCAGATCTTCTTTCTCTGGCGTATCCGTTAAAATTCTCGTTTTGCCAACTCGAGCCCTATTCACAGTTAGCTTTCTTGGTTTAGCCTTCGGGAATGGAAAAATGTCTTCTGGATTGACATCATGTTTGGGCCCTGGTGGTTGCTCTAAGGCCGAGGACTTCAGGACAGGGTCAGCAACTGCTTCCAAAGTATTCCTAGACTCTACCCTGTCAGTTACTTCTCCAGCGGTGTTTGGTCTGTCTGAGACCTTAGCGGCGATGAAGTCTGCATCAGTGAACGCTGATCTTGAGAATGGCCATATTCCTGGTTTTGAAAAGCCCGATGTGATGTTGTTCGGAGTAAACGCTAGGGGATAAGCTTGACCAACTAGGTTTGCGGTGTGAGTTATTTGAAATCTTTCGTGTGGATGGTTTGTTTGCCACTCGCCGAACTTAGCCCTCAGATACGCCTTGAACGGGCCATAGACAGATATATCTAAGGGCTGCATTTTGTGGCTGCAGTGTGGCGGAAATGTGAGAAGCACTACTCCATTCTCTTTTGCATATAGAACTGCCTCCAAATAAATATGGCTTTCATGGTTATCGAGGATGAGCAACACCGGATTCTCCTTGTCGCATCGAGTGTGCTTGACGAAGTGCTTCATAACTTCTAAGAAGTTCGGTCCAGTCATCCAACCAGACTGGAAAGCTAACCCAAGGCTACCAGGTGGTGCTCCATGGAGCATGTGTTCTCTGAAGTGCACGCGTGGGAACACAAACGCTGGGGGGACGGTGTTCCCGATGGCATTAACGATGCAACACACTGTAACTACCTCCCCCCGCTCAGCAGCAACGGCCCTGCCCACTTGCTTTATACCAGATTTCGCTATGACTTTAGGGCTATCCATGACAGTTGTTACTCCGGGTTCGTCTAGGTTGTACACTCATTCATGTGGGAAGCGGTGCCGATTGTATAAAGCTTCAAGATTATTCATGAACGAGTTTACATTGAAGGGATTGAATCCTGAAGCCATGGCCAGGCTGGTGTTCTCAGGTTTCCGAAGACTCAGCTCTGGATGACGCTTCATAAATCCATATGACCAGTCATATGTGGCGGCACACTTTTCATCCCAGTTCTTGGGATAAGAGATCCTCATCTTCACTGCATATTGATATGCCAGCTTCTGAGTTTGTGCTAAAGTCAAACCATAGTGAAGTTCGCAGGAACGAAGAAGGTAAGTCTTAAGTTTTTCCTCTTGATCGTCAGTGAAAACCTGACGGGTGGAATACTTTCCTCGTTTCAAATTGGCTGATCTGGCTATTCCTTCATCCACACTAGTCTCGTTGGCTGATTTTGACTTCTTCAAGCGATCAAATAATGTTGAAGCAGCTATTCCATGGGTCTTGGCCGCTTTTCTGACCGAATCTCCATCTTGTATGGCTTTTAGCCCTTGTTTGATAGCTTCTTCGTTTGGCTCGGACTTAGTAGGGATATAATTTCGCACCATTTCTGGAAAGAAAAATGCTGCCTTCAGTAAAACTCAGTTATTAAGCACTTACTAGGTGATATAATAATAATAATTTATTTTTAACCCGCGTAATAACAAGTTATGACAATTGTGGAGTAACACAAGGAAAAAAAAAAAAATGACAAAAGAGAAAATGAAATAAAGTACACTACAAGGAAATTAACCGAACAGACGGACCAAAGGATGATGAGGCGAAAAACGACAAAAAGCTGAATCCGACAGCCTTCCATGCAGCACGGCCAACTTTGCTGTTATATCAGGGACTTCAAACTTACGAGTTATCTTACCATTACTATGCCAGGGGGGGAGATAAAGTAAAAATTTACAATATCTGAAGTAAAAAGACCGGATCTGCTTAACATCTTTTTTCTTAAGAAGGGGATAAAGACCAGAAAGATAAAGGACAGAATGATCACAGAATGTAGAATATAGCCTACCCAATGCACGTCTATTATACTTCCCTCGATTGGCAACAATCTTAGAATATCCCATTTGAATTTTCTTTTGAACATCACGAACAGTGCACTGCCGTAAGCTAGAAATTGAATTAGTAACAGTAATACCCAACCACCGAAAGGCGGAAACAGAGGGTATAGAAAAACCGCGACAAACTAAGTGAACATTAGAGGAAGTCGGACAATTAAAAACTAGAAACTCGCATTTCTCAACATTAAGAGAAAGACCAATTTTAGAAAATAAACGTGAAACTTTTGAGACCATAAAAGAGAGACCTTGCTTAGTTTTACATAAAAGTAGAAGATCATCCGCATAAGCAAGATAAGAAACATCTGTAAGTCCAATGAAATATTTTGATCTAATTTCATCTAATATACCAGAAATACACATTTTGAATATACTAGGTGATAAAACCCCTCCCTGTTTGACACCCCGACGTACACGGACAAACGGAGGTCCAGATTTATTAATTCGGAGGAAAGAATTCTCATACCAAAAACGAAAAAGAAAAATAACTGAAAGATTTACACCGTTATTAAAAAAGGAAAAAAAAGCTTGACTTTGGACTACACTGTCAAAAGCTTTAGAAAGGTCCAAAGTGCACATATAAAGTGGCGACCCCTCAGCCAGGCTATTCTTAAGGGCGGAAGAAAGAACACGGTGTGCATGTTGACAACCAATACCAGATTGAAACCCAAATTAATTCGATCCGAAATTTATATTTTCATTTAAATGAGGAAGTAAAATATATTCGAGGATTTTACTCAAGTTACACGCAGTGGTTATAGGGCGATAAGATGAACAATGAGAAGGGAGTTTTCCTCGTTTTAAAATTGAGGTGACATTTCCACAAAGAAAGCTATCCGGAACCAGTGAAGATGTTAAACACATTTGGAACAACAACTGCAAATGAAATAAAAGAACAACACACTTTGGATTTATATTATTTGCACTAATACCATCAATATCAACGGATGAAGATTTCAGTTGCTTAATTGCACTTTCAACAGCAGCTACTGATACTGGAATAATATGGCCCTGATGAAGCGAAGGCGGAAGAATTTTAGAAAGTAACCGAGAATAATGTGACTGCACGAAAAAGTTAATTTTGGAAAAAATTGACGAATAATAATCATACCAAGGTGAACTAGAAATCGAATCACTTTTATGAAGATCACTTTTATCCAGCTTCTCAGAATTAATCAATTTAGACCAATCATTCTTAGATGTTGGAAATTCCATACCCTTATAACGAATGGATTTAAGGTACTTTTTATATTCATTCTTTGTTTTCTGCTTTATATCCGCAACAGACCCCGACGCAGGTCTACCACAATCAACCCAAATTCGAAGCCAAAGTTTTGCCTTATTTTTATAATTCTTTAATTCAGGATCGGCAGCCCATATAGATTTCCGCGTTTTAATACGAATACGCTCTTCGGGAACCGCAATTTTTTCAGCTTCTTTCATACATCTAATTATATCATCAATCCTTCCTTTCCTTTTAAAAATGAAAGAAAAAAACACCAATGGCTGCTCAAATCATCGGGGCACCTCCGGACAGTGTCCAAACCTGCCCCAAAAAAATTGTCCGGAGGTGCCCCTAAGGAGCCTTTCAGAAGAAAAGAGTCATAACCAAAGAACACCTAGAGTTACGTCAATCTTATGTAGAGGAAGCATATTTGGGTTCGTTTTGCTTGTTCCTAGAACATTACATTAAATGTATCTATAAAACTTACCTCTCTATTTCACTTTTATCATCACGCGAAACAATTGGAAGCTGTATCTTTAAAGTCTTATTACCGACTGACTCACTGCTATGCTATTTGATGGAAGTGCCATCTTGCCTCCAAGATGAACAGTAAAATGGCACATCTTTGTGATTTTTTTCCAATTTTTCCGCTAGATAGCAAAGCCAACAGGTTCGATGTCTGGAGGTGCCCCGTGTGCGGAGGTACCCCAGTCTCCCTTATTCCAAAGTTTTGAGTTCATGTCCGTGAGTATTTTGGTTTGGTGTTCCCTAAAAATAATGCCATCTGTTCCCGGGTTGTCAGTTATGCCCTGGGTTAATATATTTTTTTTACATTAATCTTTGTTTTATACACTTCAAACTGGGCTCAGTAAAGTGGAAAGCCCAAGGGCTAGTGCTTGACTTTCACCTCACCAAACTCTCACAACCACAAGGACCCCACACGCCTCCAATCACATGTTTGAGATATCCGTTTTCTTCAACCGAGTGGGACGTGTTGTACATTATGTACTTGGGGCTGATAATACCCTCAGAGCAAGGGCTGTAATTTATGCACTAGGGACATATAAGGATTTTATAGAAGGTTGTGTCGTATAAACTTCAAAAAGGGCTCATTTGATTGGAAGTTGAAAGGGCTACTGCCCTTTTTAATAGTCAATTAATAATTAACTTTAATAGTCGATTATATGCCCTGGGGGCATATAAGGTTTTTATAAATATCGTTGTCGTAGAAAATTCAAACAGGGCTCATTAAATTGGAAATTGAGAGGGCTAGTGCCTATTTTAATATTAGAAAGTGATTGGAGGGTAACTAACCCCCCTCTCCCGCCCGCCATGTCCACAAAGAACTACTATAAAACTTTTAATCGTGAAATTATTTTCTAGTTATTTTTTGTCGAGTTTAATTAAAAAGTTTCGCTGATTAGTACTATCCCCCCCCCTCACGCCACTCCGGTTACCACCACCTGACAATCAAACGGTGTATATATACAAGTTCTTTTATTGATGTGTCTTGTCGTCAAAGTTTGTGTTTTGTTATTAATAAACCACCGCAAACTCTTTTCGCATCGTGTAATTTATGTCCTGGGGGCATAAAATGTTTTATAAAATGTTTTTTCGTAAAAAATTTAATAATTGCTATTTTTTGTACATTGAGAGTCCTCTTTTCTTTTTTAATTTTCGAAAGTTATAGGATGGAGACTCAGCCCCCCTACGCCCCTCATTTTCCATAACAGGTTTGCTCATCCGGTTGTTCTCTTCCTGATGTTCAAAGTAATGGACAGGTCTGAGCCGTTGTAGATCACGCCTCTTAAACCCCAATAGCCCTCAGGACAAGGGTCGTAAGTTATACCCTGGGGGCCTCTAAGTTTTTTATAGAAAGTTTTGTCGTATAATCTACAACTATGTATAAGTCGATGGTCATTTGTCAGCAAACTGGCCTTTTTTTTTATTCTAAATTTATCCTAGGTCACCTTGCCCCCCCCCTCTGCCCATGCCGTCCCCCACACCGTCTCATCAACGGTTGTGATATCCCTGGTTTCCACCTTCTTAAAAAAGTTCATTCGTCAAATAGCTCATTAGATTGGAAATTGAAGGGCTAGTGCCCTTTTTAAAATTAAAAAGATTGAAGATAGAAACTACACTACTTCCCCGCACACCTATTTCCCAAACACGGCACATAAAATTTTTTAGATCGGCAGTTTCTTCCTATGACTTGACATGTCCATCCATTATGTCTTTGAGGATCACACCCCCCCCCAGTAGCCCTCAGGGCAAGGGTTTTAAGTTATGCCCTGGGGGCAGATAAGTTTTGTATAGAAAGCCTAATCGTGTATACTTTGGAGGGGGGCTAATGGGATTGGTAATCAGAAGTTCTAGTGTCTTTTTTTAAGATTGAGAGTGATCGAATGGTGGAGAGCTCCGCCCCCCACAGCCTTGGATTGTCACGATCATAGGCAGTGCACTCCTGCTGACTACGTACAGAAAGTTGGTTTCGCTATGTATTATTTTTTTTCAATCGACCCTTGCCTGTAGTTTTGGAGGATGTTTCATAGAGACTTCTAAAATGGATAATTTAATTGGAAATTGTACTGGCAAGTGCCCTTTGTAATATTAAAAAGTGATTCGAAGGCAACTAACACCCCTTCCACGCCCACCATTTCTCCAAACACATCCAATCAAAATTTTGAGAAAGCCATTTTTTTCCTCGTAGTTGATTTCAAAATATAAATTTTGTTTTTGAGGAGGATACTTCCTCTACAGCCCTCAAGGCCCGGGTTGTAGGTTATGCCCTGGGGGCATATAATGATATTTCAAATACAAATAAGAGTCGTAGCATCTTCACACAGTGCTAATTCGATTGTACATTCAAATGGAGAGTGCAATTTTTAAGCTTAGTAAGTGAGTGGAGAGCCCTTCAACACCCTCTCCCGAACACCACGACAACCACCACCCCAAAACACAAGTATGAGACATACAATTTATTAAAATGCGTTCATATTTATGACCCATTTTAATGTATGGATATCAACCCCCTCCCCCCCACCGCCCGCAGGAACCGGGGGGGAAGGCCTGACGGGGGTGGATATTATGGTATGATCTTAAGCAGTTGCAGATAAACGTAGCACATGGCTCATTTCATAGGCAATTGACAGTTCGAGTGCTATTTGTAATATTTGTCAGTGTTAGGATTTCAACTACAAACACTCTCATGAAAAAAAGTCCCACAAAGAATTAATATTATTATATACATAGAAATGACAATTTTATCTGAGATCAACCTTTAATTTACTTAATTTAGTTAAGTTAAGCTCCAACCACTCAAACCAACCAAAGGTAAAACAAACCCTTACCTAATCTATGGTTGTAAGCAACTAATTTACAATTTTTTGACATTGTCTTTCCTTATGTATTAGTTACATATCAACAACACAATTGACTCCTTTCACTTGTTTTGTGTTTTGAAAAAGGGATAGTGAATTATTTATTAGTCGAAAGTTTTTGGAGGGAACCTAACCCTCTCACACGTCCACGTTGTCCCCAGACACATCAAATCACACTATTGGGAGAGGTATTTTGTTCAACGTAATTGAAGGGCCCACCCCCTCCCCTCAGCATCCCCCAAGGCACGGGCGGTACATTAATCCCTGGAGGCATCTCATGTGTTTCTTGAAGGACTGATCGTATAGACGGAGGAGGGGGGAGCAGTAGATTGGTCACCAGTAATTCTTGTGTCATGTTGAAGAGGGATAGTGAGCGACGTGGGGATACCCCCACCCCCCAGCGCCTCTGCGGGTCACTTTAAGAGACAGCATACGTGAGCAGCCTAAGTAAATAAACATGCTGGCACAATAGATTATTTTGAAATTTTAGTTTTTGACGGGTAGTCTATAAGTTTTTTACAGAAAGCTTTGTGGGATAAGATTTATAAAGGTCTAATTTGATTGTAAATACAAACGTTTAGTGAAATTTTTAAGATTCACAAGCGAGTTGAGTGCACATAACCCCACTCTCCCGCACACCAGGTCAACCCACATATCCAATCACAATAGGTTGAGATACCTGGAAGTACCATGCGTGTTAAGTTAGTAACATTTGGTCTTTGAGGATGACAACCCTCAAAGCCCTCCCTCAGAGCATGGGTTTCAAGTTATGCCCTGGGGTCATGTAAGGTTTTTATTGGAAGCTCTGTCATGGAAACTTGGAAAATTGCTCATTAGATTTGAAATTCAAAGGGATCGTTACCTTTTATAAGGTTTTTATAGAAAGTGATGTTGTAGAAACTTCAAAAAGGGCTCATTCGATTTGAAATATAAAGGGTTAGTGCCCTTTCTTTTAGATTATGGGCACGGGCTGTAAGTTATGTCCAGGTGATATTTAAGGTTCTTATGGACGGAATGGTTTTTTTGACTTCAGAAGAGGCTCAGTTTCTCCCTGAAAAAGACAATGTCAATACAGAACGAACAGAAATTAATCAAAAAACTTTTTGAACAAAATAGGTTTTTCAAAAAAATAAATGAAAAAAATAGATATATTTATTTATAATAAAAGAAAGAGTTATATGTCTACGGCACGTTCTACGTATGAAGGATGATAGATTGACGAAGATTATCATTTTCACCCAATAATCAGGGGCCAAGCAGAAATTAGATTATCCGCAGGTGTGGTGGGAGGATCTCATAAAGAAAGATTTAAGGGAATTGGGAACTTCCCGTGAGCATGTAAAGAGGGAGGCATTGAAAATATTGGGAGGGAGGAGGAGCGTGCGTAGTTGTGTTGGCCTCAGGCGGCTTGGTGCTGTGGTGAGTTGTTAGTAGTAGCATAATTTTAAAGAAAACGTAATGGTAAGAAAATTGGAATGTGGTCATTTTACGCATCAACTGAAAGCTTCTGACAAATGAATGATACATAGGTATGAAAGTCTTCATTAATATTATCATTTCCAGTTCTCTTTCAGACAAGTGAGACAACAACAATTTACTTAGTATTCCG